>NW_015159721.1:18839-70065 GCF_001447785.1 Gekko japonicus
GCAGTGAGAAAGAGATGGGCTTCCCCTCACCTTGCAGTAAGGGTTGTGAACAAAGAAAATGGAAAAGAACAATAAAACTCCTATCTTTGCGCCTCTGAGCTCAGGAAATTACTCTTAATGAGCCAGTCAGAGGGAAGCTTCTGGGACCCCTAACTGTGGACTCCAATTCCCAGGTGCAACAAGTCTTAAAGATACAGAGCAGTTTTACTAAACTACAGATAATGCTGACTGGGGGCAGCATAGATCACAACCTAAGTATACACACCACGAAAAATAACAAACACAGTGTGTATACTTAGTCTGACAACCTATCCCATGATCTCTCTACTTTTGTAACCATCTGGAGGCTGGCAGCCCTAGTACCATAGAGTCAAGGAGAAACAGATGCCCTAGAACAGAGGTTTCGAACTCATTTGTTATGAGGGCCAGATCTGACATCAGTGTCACTTTGTTGGGCTGGGCCATGTGTGTCATAAAACATAATGCCAGGTACCAGAAATATAAGCTATAAAAGGACAGCAGCTGCTGAGCTCTAAGTTGTTGTATCCTCACTACAAGGCCCCATGGACTGGAAAGGAAAACCCATATGGGCAGACTGGAGAGCCAGCGGTGCAGCACCGGGCAGGCGATTCCATGCTGCTTGACTGCTGCACACAAGGTTGTTCTGCCATGCTGAAGCCACAATTGGAGGGGTTCCACCCACTCCCCCCCCAACCAGTCTCCCTTGCACTGGTTGCTTGCGGGCTGCATAAGAGCCCCGAACGGGCTGGTTCCGGCCCCTGGGCCTTCTGTTTGACACCTCTGCGCTAGAAAGACATCACATCCCCAGATCCCATCCTCCACAGGCACCGCCCCCAAATCTACAAGAATTTTCTGAGCTAGATTCGGCAACCTTATATATGAAGAAAAGTGCTGTATAAACACTAAAGCAATCCAATATGGACGTATGCACCTGCAAGTAAGTTCCATTTATATTCAAGGGTTTTTTATTTTTGAGTAAACATGCACAGGACCAGGGAGCAAGTATTATTCTACAGCTGATGCAATACGCTGTGGGATCAATGTGGACAGCAGAATCTGTGTGCTTCGTTTCAATATCGCAGCAGGAAGGAAAGCACAGGAAGCTGCCAGGTGGGCACAGACTCCAAGAGAGCTCTGCTTGTAGAGAGACAATGTGATCTGTTCAAAACGTTCCTGCTACAAAGTCTATGGGAGACGTGTTCCAAGATCCACTGAATCGGGGGGGGGGGGGGGAGGAAGAGAGGTCTCTGCTCTCCACCCCACTTAATTTAAAGTAATCATTATTTTTTAAAGTGCTCTGGGATATACCCAGGGCATGAGAAAGTAATGGGAAAGGCAAATTCTTTTGCTAAGGACAGCAGGTTGAGCGCTAGTCTGTGAAACATGTGATCTGCTCTCTCCGAAGCAAGGCAAGTTGGCAAAAGGCAAAAGAGGTGAACCGTTTGGGCCGCCGAGCACATAGTTATGAAACAAAGGCGCCTTTACATGCGCTACCGAGCACAAGCATTCAGCAGTGGTAATTTCAGAGCTATGTTGCTGGGTCATGTATATGATTCATCAAGTCAAAGACAAAGGAAAGGGCGAGGGTTTCCTAGCAGTTTTCCTTTGGTTTCTCAATGTTGTTGATTTATGCCCACCAGCATGGTGAATAACCCCCACACACACACACATGCACCATTACTGGTGCCGTAAATGTACATGATAAGCCTATGGCCCTTTACTTTTAAAAACTTTGGCTGGGTAGAGCACAAGCTGGGCAGAGCCACTTTCTTTTATTTCATTTAAATTTGAAGTCTGTACTTCGTCTTTTGATCTTGCCTTCCCAAAGTAGGTAACAAATAAAAATAATTCCATTTACAACAAATTTAGAATTTGCATATAAAACCCAAGAAATCAAGCTATTTAAAAGCTAGAGAAAGCATTTACTCCTAACCCAAAGGTTTGTGGACGAAAAAGCTGACAAAAAATGGGGGGGGGAATTACCGGGGATATGCAAAAGAGAGAGGAGAAGAAGAAGAAGAGGAGAGATTGGATTTATACCCCGCTCTTCACTAAACAAAGGTGTCTCAGAGCGGCTTACAAACTCCTTTCCCTTCCCCTCCCCACAACAGACACCCTGTGAGGTAGGTGGGGCTGAGAGAACTCTGACAGAAACTGCTCTTTTTCACGAACAGCTCTTATCAGAACTTATCAGAACTACGGCTTGCCCAAGGTCATCCAGCCAGGTGCAAGTGGAGGAATGGGGAATCAAACCCGGTTCTCCCAGATTAGAGTCGGCACACTTAACCACTAAACCAAACTGGCTCTGTCAGAAAATCATACTCACGTGGTTCTTATGCTATTTTTAAAATCTGGTATAGTGTCTTCAATATTGTAGTGATGCAAGTTGCACCAGGAAATCAAGCTGATTGTTGTTTGCAGTAATTTCATGGAAATACATTTTCTTGTGTAACACCCCATCCACAGCTGGAATTAGATTCTCGAGGATTGCATCATATACCACAAAGATACGCTCTCTCAGCTCTCATTCCAATGTGAAAGAACAATCCTGTTCTATAGGAAATTAATTCTTTTCATTGGCAGAGTGGGCCAGCTTAGTATAGTGGCTTTGGATTTGGGAGATCGAGGTTTGAATCCCCACGGAAGCTGGCCGGATAACTTTGGGCCAGTCACTCTCTCATAGCCTAACACTTATCTTATAGGGTTTTTGTGAGGATAATGTGGAGGATGGGAGAACGAGATTGTAAGCCACTGTGACATGACTGCTCATGACATTTGGTCAATAAAGCTTTGGTCAGAGGAAAGGAAGACCACCGTGAGCCCCCACTGGTGAAAAAAGTAGGGTGTAAATGCCTAAATGCCTAGAGACCTAGTTTGGTGTAGTGGTTAAAAGTGCAGACTCTAATCTGGGAGAACCAGGTTTGATTCCCCACTCCTTTACATGCAGATGCTGGTGTGAGCTTGGGCCAGTCACAAACTCTTTCAGAGTGGTTCTCTCAAGGGCAGTTCTCAAGAGAGCTCTCTCAGCCCCACCTACTTCACAGGGTGTCTGTTGTGGGGAGGGGGAGGGAAAAGGATTGTAAGTGGCTCTGAGACTTTTTCAGGTAGTGAAGGGCGGAGTATAAATCCAATCTCCTCCTCCTCCTCCTTTTATAAGAATGGGTACAGGTAGGTAGGAATTGGTATGTGAGGAAGCTTTTCCAATACTCTCCTGCATTGTTCAGGTCTGTTTTGTTGTTGTTGGTGGTGGTGGAGCATGCTGGTGAGGGGAGTGAAGCACAGCTCATTCCCCATGTTTTATGTTGTTGTGCTTCATCTTTTTCGTGGCAAGACTTGGCCTGATTCGGTACTGGCCGTGGGGCTAAATCCAGAAATCCGGGAGACAGTCCTGCGAGCGGTAGATCCAGTCTCCCTGTCAGCATGGATCCACGAAGCGGAGAGCGCTGAGATGCGCCTAAACACCCTACGCTTGGACATCGCCACCGCGGGAGGCAAGCCTGCTTCTTCGGCTCCAAAAGCCAAGCCGGCATGACAGGCCTCTCTTTGTCTTAACTTGGGGGCTGCTCTCTGACCCCTACCCTTTCTCTCTGTGCACTTTTGTCCTCTCACTCTCTACACATGGCTTTCCATGGAGACACACGTTTCTGCAGCACTCTCCTTTAGAGTCGATGCCCTCATACTCCCACACACATGATGCTGGACAAGCCGGTCATTTGTGATAGGGGAAAGTACTCTTTAGATTAGGGTTCTCTTTCTCTCCTTTCAACTGCAACTTGTATGTGAACTGGATCTGCTTGAATAAATGTAAGTTTACCTTTTCTGCAATATACATCTTGGGAGACTTATTCCTGCACTCAGTATCATGCTTCTATGACTGGGCAAAACTCTACTATATTAACCAAATATCCCATAGTAGGATACTTGCCAGAGCATTTCTCCCGATGAGGCGACGTGTCATTCTTGCCCCCTCTCAAGGGTTAATGTGCAAGTAAGAGGCCTGGTCTCCTCTTGCAGCCAATGTAGTTAATTAAGGGCTTTGGCCTTTTTGTTGTTCAGTCGCACAGTTGAGTCCGACTCTTTGCGCCCCCATGGACCAGCTCCCGCCAGTCCCTCCTGTCTTCCGCTGTCCTCTGAAGTTGGCTCAATTTCATGTTCGTTGCATCGATGACACTGCCATCTCATCCTTTGCCGTCCCCGTCTTCTTTGACCTTCAATCTTTCCCAGCATCAGGGACTTTTCCAGTGAGTGCTCCCTTCTCATTTGGTGGCCAAAGTATTTGAGCTTCAGTTTCATTATCTGGCCTTCCAGGGAACAGTCAGGGTTGATTTCTTTTAGGATTGACTGATTTGATCTTCTTGCAGTCCAAGGGACTCTCAAGAGTCTTCTCCAGCACCATAGTTCAAAAGAATCTATTCTTCGGCACTCGGCCTTCCTTACAGTCCAACTCTCGCAGCCATACATGACTACTGAAAGACTATTGAAAGAGGTAGTCAATCTTTAAAGGTACAATTGTGGTCTTAGGGTACTGTCTCAGTGATGATCTGGTTCTTATAGATCCACATGGGTCAATGCAGGGGTAATTCATGAGGACAACCAGATGGATTTCACCTAGAGAACTGGTGTTGAGTAGTGATGGGCATGAACTGGGAAAATGTGGTATGGTTCATGGTATGCCAGCTTCATGAACCATGAAACATCACAAATAAACCAGTTTCATTTGTGAGGTTTGTGACATGGTAGAACACCCCTCAGCATGATAGAGACACCAAACTCACAAGGGATATCCGGCTAACCCACCTCTACCTACATGCCAAGGTTGGTGAGGATTGAATTTATGGGGTTCGAGTTATGGCTCCCCCAAAGAAGGTGTCCCCAGGAAAGCATTTTCTGGGGACCTATTCTTT
This sequence comes from Gekko japonicus, assembly GCF_001447785.1. NCBI lineage: Eukaryota > Metazoa > Chordata > Lepidosauria > Squamata > Gekkonidae > Gekko > Gekko japonicus. Next base: position 23,765 of record NW_015159721.1, read on the forward strand.
CAATAAATTACATAAATATATATTCTGAAATAACTTCAGTCTGGTTACTTGTGTGCTCATGCCCTGGGGACTCACTTGATCAGTCTGTGCCGTTCCTTGAAACAGGCCAATTGAATTTCAGCACCTAGCAAGGAGAAAATATGCTTCAAACAGCAAAGTGCAACAAAATAAGGCCATTGGGGGGGGCTTAAGCTTCTGTTTCTATTTCCCCTCTTTTCCCTATGACAGACAGGCAGACAGGTTTGCTATAACAATGAGAGAGGAATGTAGGCTTAGGGAAGGCCTCTGCCTTGCTGCCATACACAAAAATTATGCCTAACAAGCAGGCAGTCTTTGCTTCTGTCTAGCTGATGATGGGTACAGCCTGAGTGAATGAAATAACTCACGCAAACCCAGGAGCCCTGCTTACATGGAATCAGAAAGCCTTGCCAATGTTAGTCAGATGATGTAATGGTTAGCAGAAAAGTAAAAACACTTCATACAAGAATACCAATCATAGCAATCCTGTTTGGCAAAAAGACAGACTAACTAATCTGGTTAGACAATGTCCTTCTCAGGCCTGTATCTTATAAATCACTCCACTTACTGTCCCTTTCGCCTCTTGGAAGCCTGTGAAACTGAAACCAGACAGCAAGTCCCCAGAACAACCGTCACATCAGAACATTATCAATAGGGTTGCCAGCTCTGGGGTGGGAAATACCGGGAGATTTTGTGGGTGGAGCCTGTGTAGGGCGGGGTCTGGGGCAGGGAGGGACCTCGGCAGGATATAAGGCCATATTGTCCACCTTTCAAAACAGCCATTTCCCCCCCAGGCAGACTGATCTCTGTAGCCTGGAGATCACTTCTCGTTCCTGGAGATCTCCAGCCGCTACCTGGAGGCCGGCCGGCAATCCTAACTACCACCCCCAAATGTCAACAATAACTCTGTTGGGAACTAGAGGAGTTAGCGATGTTAGTCTGTTGCTGCAAAATAGTAAAAACCCCAGTAGCACTTTTAAGACTAACAAACTTGATTGTAGCACAAGCTGACAAAGAGAGGTGTGTTTCTCGAAAGCTTATGCTACAATCAACTTTGTTAGTCTTAAAGGTGCTACTGGGTTTTTTACTCTGTTGGGAAACAGATCAGAAACAATCAGGACCAACCGTGTGCTGAGGAATGCAAATATATCCCGTGCCAGGACCCCTGGAACTCCTAGTAATAAAATATAGGGAATCTCTCCATTAAGGTTTAGGGATGGGAAACCCTCTCAGATATGTTTTGAAATAATCCAGTTTTAACCGACTCAAGTCTGTTGGACATTGACTTTCTTATTCTGGAGTCTAGCTCTAATTTCCACCTGCTATCCTGTATTTTAAGGGGCTTTAAGAGAAGTAGAAAACATTCTTCGAAGTTCGAAGAATGTTTTCTACTTCTCTTAAAGCCCCTTAAGATAAAGGATAGCAGGTGGAAATTAGAGCTGGACTCCAGAATAAGAAAGTCAAAGCAACCCGCCTTTGTTCTACTCTCCCTGCAGTCCCTAGCTTTCACACAGCAGGGGGGCCAGGGTGTCTCCTGCCCTTTTGTTCCACAGAATCACCTTGGCCAAGTGCTGCCGTCTCTCTTGAACTCCCATATTGTCTGCCAAGAGCAGAAGAATAAAAAGACACTGCACTTATTATCCCACAATAAATTGGATGAAATACAGCAAAGGCTCCTAATCAAATTCAGGAAAACATGCTAAAGCGCTATTTATAGAGTTTGAATAAAAGTATTAGACTGTGTCCTATTGTTTGGAAAAGTAGAGCAGAGATGTGGCTAGAAATTCAGACTTTTGCCATGTCCATCAGAATGGAAGCTCTTTGGTGTTAGTAACCTGGCGAATAGAAAGTAGTGAGCGGCAGTTCAGAGGTTGGAGCTGGGTCAAGCTGATGCCCTTTGTACCTTGAAGTCAAGGTTAGGGGGCGGCACTCTTCATGTTGCCACAGGTTAAAGAAGAAAACAGTGTTCAGAGAGAGGGAATGGCTGCGGTCACACACACTAAATTATCCACTTTCAATTCGCTTTCAATGCACTTTCCAGCTGGATTTTGACAGTTCACTGTGGCCCATTCTGCATCTAGCATTCGCTCCGCTGTTTTACGGAACCCATGTTGGAACAGAAATTCCCCTCTACATCGTATGCCACTTTCACTTTAATTGTCGGATTTTATGGTTGCCTCCACACTGCATGCCGGTTGCACTGATCTCTTGGTTTTGTGGTACTGTCTGCATAGATTTGTGGTCGTTTTATGGCAGTTCAAGGGTGACTCTGCAGTCCGTACGGCGTTGGCCCAGGGTATTTGAATGTGGTTTTGAGCCGTATCTTTTTCTGTTCTGGTATGGGTTTGGTAAAACAATGGAGCGAATGCTAGATGCAGAATGGACCAAAGTAAAATCCACTCGAAAAGTGCACTGAAAGTGGATTGAAAGTAGATAATTTAGAGTGTGTGACCACAGCCAATATGTAAGTAGACAAAGGAAGAAGGGAACATGTTATGTTCGGTATAATATGGACTGCTTAGAGCAGGGGTGTCAAACATACGGCCTGGGGGCCGGGTCAGGTCCCCAGAGGGCTTCCATTAGGCCTGCAGTAGAACTGGCCATCTCCTGCTTCCAGTTCTGCTGCTGCTGCTGCTGCTGCATCATAGCTTGCTTCGACAGACTCTCTTAATCACTCAGCCATTTCATGTCCTGGGTCCGAGACTCAGAACTCTGAGCATGAGATTTCTGTGGTGAATGTCAATAAATCAAAAGTAGGCTTGCAGATTACAGAGCTAATGTTTTAAGCATGTTTTTTATTTTAAGCTAAAAAAAATCTTTGTGTTTGTGTCCTTTATAAAGTTTATATCGCCGCTACCTGGCATTACATTTTATGACACACATGGCCCGGCCCAACAAGGTCACATGTATGTCAGAGCCGGCCCTCATAACAAATGAGTTCAACACCCCTGGCTTAGAGAATGATCTTGCAATGAAACTAGTTTATTATCTAGCCACAGGATACTGGAAAGTTAAATACACATGCAAACTGGCTGGGACTGGTCCTGATAAGCTTCTCCTTAAGAGACAGGTCCGTCTCACATACATTTAAGACCTCCTTTAAAACCTGGGCTGACTCCTTTTTACTGAGGCAGCTGTGGCCACTTGTGGATGCATCATGCCAACAACCACACAAAACATAAAGTGGCTTTGCCCCCTGAATTTGAGCAAAAATGGATGCCAGGTAGTACGACCTCAATCGGAATTTTTTACTATACTCAGACCTCGCAACCCTTCATGCATTCCAAAGCAGGAGGTTCAAACTGGACACAGAGAGAAGCACAGAGAGAAATAAACACTGGCCTCCCCTGCTGAAGTCGAAGCGTAACACCTCTACGTGGCCCAGATTAAGAAGATCTCAGAGACCCAATGGCACCAGCTTGGAAACTATGTACAGAGGTAAATAGTGAGTCCTGTTTTAATCTATGTTGTTTTACACTGTTTTTAATTATTCTGTAATATTGTATTTCTGTGTTTTAGAGCTTACTTGTGATCTGCCCTGAGCCCACTTGCGGGAAAGGTGGAATATAAATTGAAATAAATAAATTTTAAAAGTCACTATAGGTGAATAATCTAGGGTTGATTGACAGGGGGCTCTGCATATACAGCCATGCTCCATCCTTAATTTCTAATTCTTTGTCTACATCTGTGTATATGAATAAAGTAGTGATTTTTTTAAAAAGCACACATGGATAGCCTGCTGGTGCCTTAGAACTTTTGCCATGTTCTGTCTTGGGTTGCTAGGCAGCAGGAAAAGTCAAAGTTACCTTCATTTCTCCATCACAGAAGCCAGGCTGTGTGCCAGGTGCATCCCCATAGATATTGTTACAGAGAGAAGCCAGAGATGCCCACCCAAGGCTTGGACATTTACGGTATTAAAATGCAAACATGGTCTCCAGATAAATCCCCAATTGCAATGGAAAATTCCGAAAAGTCATCTGTGTGGATTAACATCCCACCCCCTGTGGTTCAAGATTGTCCCACAATGTTTTGCTTCCCAGATGTGTGTTCAGAAGATAACGAGGAGGTAACTTTCAGCACTGAGAGCGCTGCTGACACAAATTTGGCATCAGAGTCACTTTCTGCACAGCATCACCAAAGTTTTAGCAACGTTTCTTATAGGCTGTACAAAAAAGAAAAGAAATAAATTGCACAAAGGTAACCCAGATTCTGCAACACGAAAAGCTGCCGTGCAGCTATTTAAGTTGAGCAAAAATGTATAAAGGACTTATTTCATACAATTTCCTGCTTCTCCTGGGGGGGGGAGTTCAAGTAGTTACGCGGAGCACTCAAGCCTCACATCTCTGTCGAATGGTCAACTGAGCCCTCTCTCGGAGATTTCATCAGACGTTGCTCACACATTTCCGAGTTATTTTTACAGCTCAACAGGCTAGAAACTTGCTTTGCTTGTTAACAACAACAACAAAAAAAGATTTTCAGAATGCTGACTTCTTCTAATTTTGCTACATCCTACGCTTTCCCTATGTTTGTGAGAAATCACAGGATGCACAGAGAGTGTTGGATCCATCCTGGTCTTTTGTTGGTGGAAAAGAAATGAGGGATTTGATTTGACCACCCAAAAATTCTATGCTGGGGATCGTTGAACCTATATGAACAAAAGTCATGTGGGACAGAGACTGTAGCTAGTAAGAAGGGGAAGTGGGTGGGGTTGAGCAAAACAGCTGGCTGGATCCAGCCCACGGTTCTGTTTAATATTATTTTTAATAGTATGACCCAAAGATAAGTTAAGCTACCTGATTGGTATTTAAATTGTGTAGTCAAACAGGCTTAAATATGAGTGTTTCGGTTGAGCCAGATTGTGGATCAAACGTATCAAACCTCAGTTTCTTCCCTTTTGATGTCAAAACTGTCCCATCATTTAACCTCAGCCAAGGCTTTGTCCAGGAACCTCTTCTTAACAGTGCTATCTCTTGTTCATGTGAACTGATAATCAAGTGTGTGAATCAACTAGCACTAAATACATTTTAGTTAGATCCAAATATTCTGTGCAGCTAATGGTGGCACCTTCCACCAGTGGAACACGTCCCTTCCACTAGCCTCCTTGCAGTGGAGGAAGGCACGTTTTGTCAGAGAAAGACTCCACCATGAGTGGAATGGAACCTTTGGGCTCAACCCTTTGATTTCAATGGGGGGATTTAATTATTTATTTATTGGATTTGATTCATAGACTGCCCGCCCTCCCCCTACACATAGGGCTCAGGGCAGTGAACAACATTTCAACAAATACATTTCAGGAAACCACATTTCAATACATGAATACATTTACAGTCAACTTAAAACAGTTAAAACAATGACAAGCTCGAAGATAATTTCAGATGGTGCTTAAGGACCGATTTCTGTCCTTGTCCCATGTGGGGGAGAGGAAAGACAGGGGAGGCTTTGGCATTTAAGGGCAGTCTGCAAGGTAGGACCCTGATCAGATCAAAGCCTAGAAATAAGCTTTAGGGTCCATTAAAGAAACAAGTATGATCATGACTAAGGGTCCAACAAGACAGGATCCAGAGATCCAAGATGACAATCTCTTGCCGTTTATAAAAAAGCTAACAAACACTGTGCCTGTCTTTTTCCTCCCAATGAACTAACTGTGGCCTCTCGCTTCTGACAGGAGGGGGGGTAAATGTCCCTTCCCCCAGCAATCCTTTCCCAGCCTCTCCCTGTATTCAACACAGATGAATATGCTTGCTAGTTAAGTAACACCCAAGATACCGCAGGTCAAGCACGCAAGCCCCTTCTATGAGTCCTGTCTTTAAAAGATTTGAGTAAACAATCGTCCGACTGGCATTGCCACAGGTTGCACAGTGCTCCATGTTCTGTTAAAACGTTATAAATGTATGCATCATTGCCTGAATACTAAAATATTCAGAATGTCAAAATGCAGGTTGTGCAATCTAGTTCCAAGTCAAAGTGTACTGTTTTGCAAGCAGCCTCCAAAAGATAATGGAGATCATGCCCCTTGTCCATCCATAAAATGCAAACTTCAGACTCCTGCAGCCAAAGTTTGCCTCCAGACCATATACAGATGGGAGAGAGGGCTTAACTCTTCACCCTCCACTGGGTTCTCCCATCTCAACCAGCTTGCTAATTCTGCAATTAGCCTTTTACCAGAGAAAAGACATGTCTGTAAAGGAATCATCACTTCTTATTTAACAAGCTAACAGCAGAGCAGGATGGCAGTGGTTTTGGACAGTAACACTGACTGCAGGGTTAACAAAGCAGTCATTCCAGCTCTAGTGAAAAAACTCTCTGGCTACCTGCCTGTCATGGGCCTCACCTGCAGGTGAGGCCTTGCTAGCCCCAGGATGACTGGCTGGTTGTCCAAGATTCAAAGCATCAGAAAGAAGAAGCAGGAAGGCCGCAAAGAGAAATCTGGGGAACATCAAGGCTTCTAGGATTTGGACATTTTAAGACTCCAAAGGTAGCTCTTACAAACTGCTTGAAGGTGATTGCAACACAAACAAGGAAAAACCTGGGCTTTCCAATGACAACTTAATTCTACTGAATATTGTATAAAGAAAGGATGATTTAGATGCTGTCAGATATGTATGTACTAATTATTACACAAAACTTAATTCTGAATAACAAATACATTTGTGAAAGTCAAAACAGAGGAAATTGATTGAGGCAATTGTAGCCTATTCTCCATGTTTAATTCCATAAGGAACATTGTTTTCCCTTTAGGGAAAAATGGTAAAGTCTGGGGAAACAAGTTTTGAATGAGGCAGCTGTGGGAAATTTTAGGTCAAATATCTTTTTTTTTTTTTTTTGCATGGAAAGAAAATGGCTCCCGTGTCTCATGCTCTTTGATGATTCATAATCGGCTTGCTTTAAAACTAGAGATGCACAAACACTCCCTATTTCACTTTTTAATCTATGTGCCAATATTTTTGTAAACATTTGTGGCTCTCCACTTTTTGCCATTTGTTTTGCAGACCGGTTTGCATTGTGCCTACTTATTACATGGTTTTTAAAATGCAATTTATTTGGTATTTATGCACGCAGTGCGTGATATTTATTCATATGTATGTGTAAAATGCCATTACCGCTGAATTATGGTGACTCCCTTAGGGTTTCAGGGCAAAAAACTAACAGAGGTGGTTTTTCCATTGCTTGTCTCTGCCACACGGCAGGGAAACCACGAGGCAAAAGCGCGGCTAATAGAGCCACTCCAACGTTGAGACGCTGCGGCGGGATCCCACGGATCCCCTGGCCGCAGCGCCTCTTCACCCCGGCAAGAGCAGACGCCGGGGAGGACGAGCCCGATGGGAGGGGGAGGCTGCCGAACTGCGCATGCCCGAGCATGCGCAGTACGGCCGGGGGCTGGGATGCGGCGGCGCAAGGACGTGCCGCCGATCCCACGGCCGGCTTGGGGCGCTCCAGATGGCTGCAACCACCTAGATAGGTGGTTCGTTTTTGCAGCGGGGTAGCGCCATTTTGGCCGGATCAGGGACGGAGACGGCACGCTCCCCAGATGTTGAGGTGGGATCGCGTCCGTTTGCTCCGCCCCTGTTCCGTCCCGCTCCCGTCCCAACTGGGCTCGTATGAACGGGGATAGCAACCCCGGAATTTCTCAGTGGTCTTCCACCCAAATGCTAACCAGGGCTGACCCGGCTTAACTTTTGAGATCCAATGAGATCCGTCTAGCCTGAGTTATCCAGGCTTGGGCTTTGTTCATATAATATATGTATAATGCATTGTACTGATTTATTGATGCATAAATAATATTTTTAAAATATCAGAAAATGCCCTAAAACCAAAGACTCTCTCATTCTACTTGTGCAAGGGAAAACAGAACACTGGACTTATTGTGAAGGTTCCTTTGACTTGAGGATGAAGTCTGTTGTACTTGGGTACTCCACTTTCCATAATTCCTGGATGCAGGAAGTAGCTTGCAATTTGTCTCCAACGGGAAGCCGTGCCCAACATCTACAGTTCTTTGTCCTGCCTCCTGTGTGAGAACATGGACTGGATTAAGACCCATGAGACGAAATGAAATTAGACTGTTGGGTCAAAACGTCAGGGATGAGAAATTCAAAACCATCTCTATTTAAAACAGCAGGACTTGGCATACCAATAATCATCACTGATGTAAGAGCCTGGGATGAGATGGGGGAAGAATAAGAAAAGCTACATTCAAATTCTTTTGCAAACTGTTTTGAAATCATCTAGTGAACAGACCTTTTTCCAACAGAATAACAAGGTGTCTCACAACACAACACCTTAAGGACTAACAGAGTTATTTGGGCATCAGCTCTGGCTCTCAAAACCTGATGTTACTACAGTAAATATGTGAGTCATTAAGGTGCCTCAAGTATCTTTGCTTGTGGCTTTTGTAGTCTTACCCATCCAGCTTTTAAAAATTTGTCTATTTTTCCTCCAGACAGACCTATGTGGATATTTTGGATTTAATCCAGTTTGTTTATGCTATTTTCCCTGCACACGGCTCCAGAAGATCACATTTCTATTGCTTTTCTACATATTTCCTTGCTTTAGATAAAACCTAGAATCATGCAGTTCCCTCCCTTCCATTCTCCAGGACCGCAGCTGTTGCAAACGTGCATGTATGCATTACAACGCAACAAACACAGACCAGCAGGAACCCAAGTTGACTTAAATAGGCACGTCCCCTTTTAAACCAGGTAGGTGGGTCTCTGGGGCCCATGAATCCACATGAAATTCAAATGAGTGCATTATTAGTGCACTGCAAAAGGAAAATTCAGATTAACCTGATATACATTTTTATTTCTTTAAGTGTTCATCCTGGTGACTCTGAGACTGTGATCTACCACAGTCGATCCCGTTCCCCCTTCCTTATCAATTTTAGCTCTTCTTGTGATCTGTTTTGGTTAAAACTTGCGGTTATAAGGGAAAGAAAGGGTTAAAGAAGGAGCCTTCTGTCTTTCAATCCATGCCGTTACTAGCTCAGTAATGGAACATCTCTTATGGGAAAGAGCGCAAGGCCTATTAGAGTTACTTATCATTGTCTGAAAGCTCTCCTACATGCTAAGGTAGGAGGAGGAAATAAACTTTAGGCCTACGCCAGTCTTTTAAAATGCTGACTTAATATTCTAAAAAAACATCTCCCTGAATGTAGCAGACATCAGAGAGAAAGTTCATTGTAGCCATTTTCCTGATGTGCTAGCTCACGACATGCAAGGGATTTTAAAACAAGGGTAGCATTAAAAATGATCCTGCCTGCCTGCAATCTGAAGCAGTGCAGTCCAGAATTCTACTTCGTTCTGCCATCTGCATAATCCATAGAAAGAATTTACCAGAGTGATAAACCCCCAAAGGGAACAGCCAAAGGAAACTATTTCAGAGAGAGCTTTGGAGTAATTCATTGAGGAAGCAAACAGGGAGAAAGAGATCGATATCAGAGGAGTGAGAATTTGGTGAGGCGGTGGCTACTGTCTCTCATCACGCAGCCTGGAGAAGGGAGTTTGAGAGGTTGCCAGCCTTGAGGTGAGGCCTGAAGTTCTCACAGAATTACAACTGATTTACAAACTACTGAGATCCATTCCCCTGGAAGAAGTGGCAATCAGAGGTTAGATTCCTCCCCAAACTCAACCCACCCTGGGCATGGCCCTCAAATCTCAAGGCATTTCCCAAGCCAAAGTTGGTAATTCTAGGATCCACTGACTGCAAAGGCACATCCCTTCTATCCAGTGTTCCCTCTAAGCTGAGTTAGTGTGAGCTAGCTCAGAGTTTTTGAGCCTCCATCTCACACATTTTTGTCTTAGCTCAGGAAGGAGGGCTCCAGAGCGAACTAATTTATGCAGTAAGCAAATCGCTCACTCACGACTGTAATGCCAGTAGCTCACAAAGCAGAATTTTTGCTCACAAGCTTAGTGGGAACATTATGAGCTTCACTGGCTCTTACTTGCTGGGCTGGAAGCCGGAGAAGGAAACAGAAACAAAAGTAAAATTACTTGTGATTTGTGCACTAATCCACGGTGATTTCACAACAATAAATGCCACATGATTCACAAAGCTGTGCTACTTTTTGGGTTGGATCCGTGGGGTAGCAGCAGGAAAAAAGCAGGAATTTCTGGATCTGTGCCCCCTGCCCTTCCCTGAACCATCCCGAAACTCAGTGACCCCAAAGTGCAAAATAAAAGCCAATACAGCTCCTCAGGACCTGATTTATGATGGAACCCTCCTCCCCCCTCCTGCTTTCCCACTCTGCCAATATTTATTATCCCTTTGCTTATCCAGCTAGAAGAGCAAATGGATAAGATACCTGCTATTCTTTCATACAAATAATGAAAGGATAAGGTTGAGCTGAGAACCCATCAGAGCAGATTTGGAAGTAGCTTCACAAGTAGAGTTTTTAGCAGCGCATCGATGCATTGAGCTCCCACTGTGTGCGCATTGGTGGTAGGTTCTTAACCTTTCTGCAGTCTCCTTCAAAACCACAAGCACACACGCACACAAAGTTGGCCGAAAATCAAACCATCGTTGTTTGTTTTGCAGTGACGAACTGCACAACTTTATTGTACAGATCAAAATAAACTGGGGAGCGTGGAATGTTTTCCCATGGGGAGGGGGAGGGTAGGATTGGTTTCTTACTTAAAACGAGGAAGCATCATCACAGAACAGGCAGAGATGTGAGTCTGAAAACCAGCCCAGGCTACAGGGTGAATTCAGGTTTTCATTAGATGGAATAAGGTATCTTCACACAATCTCATCCCAAATTTCATATGTAAGCAAACTGAAGAAAGAGTGCCCTCAACATTTACACCAAGTCCTTTGAAACCAATGGGCTTAGAACAGGGTGTTATGCTTGCTAACCTCCAGGTGGGACCTGGAGTTCTCCCTGATCTCCAGACTTCAGAAAGCAGTTTCCCTGGAGGAAGGCTGTGATCAGATGGGCTATTTGACCTAATTTCGGTGCTTCTCCCTTATGGATTAAAAAGTATAATTTAGACAGTGACATCTGCTGTTACCCCTACCGGCATAGATTTAAGAAGTTGAATCGCTGCCTTCAGTTTCTGGGGGCATTTAGCTAAATGGCAGGCCTCAGCAAGAGGTGGGGTACTAGCGAGGATCTACTACCTATGTATACGGGGATCTTTCCCTTTAAAAGAGCACACAGAAAAGCATACACACATACAATGTCAATGGGAAACCAAAGGGAGGAGCAGGAGCATAGCAGGGAATGAGGCGATCGCTACCTTTCCTGAAGAAGTTGCGGAGTCTGTGAAGAAGGAAAGATGGCAAAATGACCAGTGCTTCGCAGAGAGGAAGGATCCATTCTATTGGGGGTGCATGTTGGTAGGCGCCCATGACCACATGGACACAGCAATGGGGCTGTGCTGGGCTAGTTATACCCAAAAATATATCCGGAGGGCTTGCTAATATGAGGAGTTCCTCATAACAAAACTTTGATGAGATTAAGGTAAAGGTTTCCCTTGCTCGAAAGCTAGTTGAATCCGACTCTAGGGGGCGGTGCTCATCTCCGTTTTCAAGCCGAAGAGCCAGCGCTGTCTGAAAACATTTCCGTGGTCATGTGGCTGGCATGACTAAATGCTGAGGCGCATAGAACGCTGTTACCTTCCCACCGAAGTGGTACCTATTTATCTACTTGCAATTTCTTGCTTTTGAACTGCCAGGTTGGCAGGAGCTGGGGCCAGAGATGGGAGCTCACTCCGTCATGCAGCACTAGGGTCTCGAACTGCTGAGCTTCAGACCTTCCGGTCTGCAGCTCAGCGTCTTAACTTCTAAGATGAGATTAATCAGGGATAAAACAATGTCATGTGGAAACACTGTATAGAGTTCCCAGGAATGGACAAAAGAGACCAGAGGTTCTCTTCTGGATATAAAATACAATTTGGGTTGGGTTCCTGATGGCTTCCTCCAATGACTGAAGAACAAATGGGTTGCTAATTTAAACTAATCATAGTGAAAACAATACTGCTTGATGAGCCACCTGGGTTTGGGGTGTGGAAAAGGAGCAGAAGTCAGGAATTTTTATTATAAAGGAAATGTGGGGAGGAAGAATGAGGCGAGATTGGTAGGATTAGGGACTGAGGCTGAAAAGAAGTGGCTCTGGGGGGAGGCAAGTCCATTGTCCGGAGTATGCAGATGTCAGCAGGGTCCATGGGGAAGTTGCAGCTGTCAGAACAAGATCTCATGTGCTTCCCAGGGTCCCTGCCTAGGCATGATTATGGGGCCTGCCAGTTCTGGCATCCATCTTTGTGTCCACTTATGTCAAGATGCCTGGTACATAGACTCCTGGGGCACCCCGATGGGGTCCATTGCTGGTTGAAACGACCCCTCCTGAGAGACAGGGGGTCTGCATGCCTACACTGTCGCCCGTTGTACAAGTTGTTGGTGGCCCGTACTCCCATCTGACTTTCCCGACACCCCAGAAAAGCAGACCTTATATGGATTGAACTGGTCTCACCGTGCAGTCCCTGATGTCTGAACTTTGTCTTGCACAGTCAAGCCGTTTGGGAAGCTAGAGAGCACACTGGGCGCCATGTTAGAAATTCGTTTAGCGTCGTGCGCTTAAGCAGATCGTCGGCTCATGGGTTTCTCTTTTAAAAACCTTTTAAGACCTTCCAAAGAAAGACAATCAAGCCACCTGTCCCACTGAAATCAACCTGTTTCTTATATTTGTTTTCATCAAGCCTACTGTGTGGTTCTTCCAAGCCTGTAATCCTCTCATAGTATGCCAACGGAGTGCTGACTGGTGTCCTGAGTCCAGGCGTTGCACTAGGAAATGGGAAGTGGGCCCCAAAGCCTCAGTTATAAAAATAAAAATATTTTAAAAATTTTTTTGTAGGGTGTGAAATTTAAGTCCCTAGTTTATAGGTCTGGAGACCGGGTGTTGTCACATAGCCCTACCACCAGGGTTGACAAGTCCAGACTGGAAAATTCCTGGAAGTGTGGACATGGTACACGAGGAGGGTAGAGTTTGGGAGAGGAAGTAGCTCAGCCAGGATGTGATACAGGACGGCCTGCCCTCCAAAGCTGTCGTTTGCTCCAGGGGAACTGCCCTCTGTAGTCTGAAGATCACCTGATTTGCTCAAAAGAACTGCAGGCTCCACCCTTTCGCTGACAGCCTCACCTACTGCAGAGAGAACAACTTAGTTAGGGTCACCTTTTTGCAATAGTCTGGACTACCCTGGTTTGTTTTAGGAAACGTATTTTATTTTCTGAATGGTGCTACTCTGGTTCTTTCTCAACATATTGCTATCCTTTCTCAAGTGTGTGTGTGTGTGTGTGTGTGTGTGTGTGTGTGTGTGCGAGAGAGAGAGAGAGAGAGAGAGCCTGGAAGTCATGGCTGACTTCTGGCAACCCCTAGTGGGCCTGGGACATTTCAGAGAGGTGGCTAGCTATTGCCTGCCTCTGTGTCCCAGTCCCAGTATTCCTTGGGGGTCTCTCATTCAACTACTTGCCAGTTTTTGAGATCAGATGAGATCAGGCTTGCCTGGGGTATCCAGGGCAGGGCAGCCCAGGTTTTTTCCCTTTAAAAAACAATAATATTTTATTGCATAAATATAGATAGAGAAATCTTATGGTATAGTTGTGAGTATGTTGTTGTCTGACTCCTATGAATGGTTTGGCCTAAAGGGACTGGAGTCACAGCCTCAGACAATAGGATGCTGAAGTGCCCTTATGGCTGTAGATGTTTGCTCAGTATGTACTAATGTTTAGGAGATTATCTTTTTCACAGCTGTGTTGAAGTGCCCATTTAGAAGGTGACCCTGCCCAGTTTAGGGAAGAGGGCAGAGATTATGTTTGTTAGGATTGTCAGTGAGCGGCTGGCACCCAGTAGAAGACTGGGGTGGTGGGGGGGACACACACATGGAATGATGCTGTCATGTCAATGGTATGATGTCATTTCTGGGATGAACCCAGAAGTGATGTCGTGCCGCTCTAGGATTAAGCAGAAACGTTATAGTTTTACCTAGAGTGAAGAAGAAGAGAGACTGGATTTATACCTCACCCTTCACTTCCCAAAGGAGTCTCAGAGCACCTTACAATCCCTTTCCCTTTCCCTCCCCACAACAGAAACCCTGTGAGTTAGGTGAGGCTGAGAGAGCTCTTTCAAGAACTGCCCTTGAGAGAACAGCTCTGAAAGGATTTAGGACTGACCCAAGGTCTCACCAGTAGCTGCATGTGGAGGAGCAGGGAATCAAACCCAGTTCTCCCAGATTAGAGTCTGTGCTCTTAACCACTACACCAAACTGGCTCTCAGAGTGGCATGACTTCATTTTCTGGTTCACCCTGGAAATGATATCACACTGTTGACATGGTGGCGATTTTTGCCTCCCCCCCCCCCCCCCCCCCCCGCCCCCCCCAGCCTACTGAACATCAGCAGATGTCAGGAGTACATATTGGGAGTGCTTCTGATGACTTAATGTGGGGTCGTGGTTCTGCTGCCTCCTGGGGTGGCCTTCACCTTAACATATGTGCTGCTTGAAGGACCATAAAGAAAACAGGTGAAAAAGCTAGATTCCAGAAGGGTAGAGGAAGACTTCCAACTTTGCTGAGTAGAGTAGTAGGATACAAGCCATTGTTTAAATTTTGTATTGTTTTGTTGATTTCATTATTGTAAGTCATTATGAATATACAGTATGGAGAAATCACAAATAAGTGATCTGGATATGTGGATGAATACTACTTGTATATTTGTAAATAAAGCAAATATTTCAATGACACCATATGTTTGCTGTGTTCTTTCTCCTCCAAAGAAAACCTGAATCTGGAGCATGGCCACCAGAGCTTCTTACTGCTCAGGGAAGTGTGGAAAGCTCAACAATATTTATATAGTACATAAGTTCTTGGAATGGATCTTCCTTATTCCCCATTCCAGCCTTGTAAACTGAGAATGGAATGGGATGTGGTTGTTGGAAGAAATCAACTGTACAATATATCTTAGTACTAGCACACAGCGGGAGTTCAGAGGGGGCAATATGTCAGACTCTTGAACAAACTTACTCTCAACAACACTCTCTGGACAGTGATTTGTTTATTGAGAAATGTGCATGTGTCAAGTTAAGTCCATCTGTGTCAGAACTAAGGTCTTCGGTGCCAATTCTGGAATTATACATGATTCAAACAAGCCCCACCCCCCAGTGACCTGTCCAATCAGTCTATCCATTCAGCCCGCCTAAAGTTAGCATGCACCATTAGTCCACCTCCTTCCCCCCACCTGCAACCTACAGCTATATTAGCTATAACTGGCTGGCTAGAAAAGACAAGTTTCCAAGGGTGTTCCACATTCTTCCCATGCAGGAGGCTCCTTAAGAAAACAGTTCCTAAGCAAAGCAGACTCTCACACACCCACTCACTCTCTCTTCCACCCCCCAATGCTCAAGTACAAGTCATAAAACTGAAACACAAGATTCATGGAAAACGGGGCTTCGAGTTTGATGCAATAGATCAGGGAGACAGGTAGGTTAGGTCTCTGTGCACCCATCTTCTTGTTTGCTCTGTGGCTGTCCCTTTGTTTACCTGGATTGCTACTCTCAAAGAACCCCCTTCCTTCTGACTGACCCTCCTTCTTCTTTGTCTAACCACCATGAGGGCAAGATGTGCTCTCTACAGTCTTTCTTCATCCGAGCCTAGGCCGATAGCTAGAATACTAACTCTGTTCTTTCCAATTCAATACAGAGATCCTTCACAATAAAGCACTTCTGTTTCTTTTCTAAAGTAACTTTCATTCCTAAAGCAGCATCCCCGTTCTGTTGTGAAAAGCTAGCTGTAGCCAGTGGTGGAGTGGAGGACTGGAGACAGAATACAGTGATCAGTGGCCCCCACTCCACTCTCCTTGTGGTATTCTAGATCTAGGGTTGCCAACCTCCAGGTCTTGGTGGGGTTTCCCCCACTTCTGGGGGCTCCAATCCACCCTTGGCCAGCTTGCTGGCAGGGGAAGCCCCACCCCCAAGAGCGACCACCCACCTGGCCACCCCTCTCCCTCCCCTCCTGCCTGATTTAAAGGGCTTCAGCTGATTGGCGGGGACCACGTGGCCCACTGACCAGCTGGAGGGCCCTTTAAATCTAGCAGGAGGGAGAGAGGGGGGTGGTCACGGCCACATGCTCAGCTCGCAAAAAGACCCTTTAAAGGCCCCTCCAGCTGGTCGGTGGGCCATGTGGTCCCTGCCGATCAGCTGAAGCCCTTTAAATCGGGCAGGAGGGGAGGGAGAGGGGTGGCCTGGCGGGTGGCTGCTCTTTGGAGTGGGGCTTGGGGGCATCCCTGCCCACCCCCAGAATGCCCCCCGAATCCCCCCACTGGAGCAACGAAGGGACTGGCAACCCTATCTAGTTCAGCGGTTCCCTACTTTTTTGGTATGGAGACCCACAAGTTCAAATTTACTTGGTATGGTGACCCACTTAAAAAACAGAACAAAACAGAGCATGCACAAGTCAACAAAACTGCAAAAGTCGAGGGCCTACTTTCACAGGCTTCACAACCCGCTTTTGGTTTGAGACTAGGAATGCCAGCCTCTAGGTGGGACCTGGGGATCCCCGGGAGTTACAGCTCATCTCCAGACTACAGAGGTCAGTTCCCCTGGAGAAAATGGATACTTTGGAGGGTGGAAACTATGGCATTCTACCCCACTGAGGTACAATGGCAACCTTACCCCCCCATTCCTCACCAGCGGCCAGGGAAGACCTAGTTGGGACCCACAGGCTGAACACACTGTTCCATGACTTTGTGGAGTTACTTTACTGGAGGCTTGCAAGCATTTCTGTGATACCTGGTTATCTGCAAATGGATGAGCTTAGCACGGGAGAACAAGCAGGTACCCAGGAAAACAGAACTAAGGGTGTACTAATGGACCCCCCCCCACACAATACTATAACTGCTAATTTGTGAATCCTCTATTTTGTAATTCTGTTTGCAACCGAATACGGAAAAGGAATTGACTTAGCAGCACAAAAAGAGTTGTAGTGTGGAGCCATCCTTACTTTCAGATAAATCTGAGCAGGCAGTAACTGCTACCCTCTCTGAGCCTTACAGGAAAAGGCAAGGTTTAAAAAAAATGTAATAAATGCATAAATAAATAAAGTTAACAATTCGAGCTGCGTTGGGATTCCGACCGATTACGATACTGATGGATACCATAGTCCTGCTTCACTTCCCTTAACTACTCTTTTTCAGGCTCTGATCTGGATGCTACTGATTAAAGATCTATTCCCTGAATGGAAATGATGGGCTATCATCTCAGACGTATTTAATGAGAAATTACAAATTAATAGAACTTCTTGAGGGAAAATCCGCTTGGGATCTTAAAGTGGTACAGAACTGAAATAATTCATTGTCTCTGTAGCCCTGAATAAGTACCATTTACTTAATAATAGCATGGCATTGCTCTAATTTTTAAAAATAAAAAATAAAAAAGCCGTGTGGCTGAACAATTTCGTGTGAGGCCTCACAAGGCATAACTGTGGCAAATTTAATTAAGGAGTTTTATTTGCATCAATAAATTATCACCTACGGTAAAATAAACATTATTTGATTTTCTTAGCAATTCAGTCTAGCTTCGGTGTAAAATTAGTGAGGGGTTTTCCTGTTACAAAATACTTCAGGCATGAAATCAATGTCCACAGCATTAACAGATAGCACCAATACGACTCCAGTCCCCTCACAGATAAGAATCTGCATATTCCACATTATGAATATCAGTGTGATTTACAAAAGCATTCAACATGAGGATATTTTGGCTGCTGAGCTGCTATAACCCAAATAAAATAATATCAGATGATCTGTCTTGTTTGAATCAAATTCAAGATAATCAAGCTACAACCAGAAAGGAAACGATATATTTGTCCATACAAAGAGATGAATATTCAAGGTAACTGGGAAAGTAATATGGTTGGGGTTCCAAAGTCAAATGGTGAGAAAGGCTTAACCAACAAAGGATTCTCTTACAAGTATAGAGCTTTTGCAGATGATGTAATGTTGTAAAAAAATAGAGGGCTCATTCTATCATTTGTGGTGGATATGTGATAAAGCAAAAAACTATTGGGCTGGGATACACAAAGAAATGGGGGAAAATTGTGAAATGTAACTTTAAGAAGAAACCTGAAATACTATTGTTGGGACTTAAAATGGAAGAAGTCAATGTACAGAAAAGGACTTTGATGTGGTATATGATTACAACTGCTAGAATGACTTATGCTCAATGTTGGAAACAAGACAGAATTCCAGAAATCGGGGAATGGATAAAGAAATTATTATTTATGGTTGAGATGGACAAAATGACAAGGAAACTTAAGAATCTTGAAACAGAAGAGTTTTATGCAGACTGGAAAGACTTTAAGGATTACTTAGAGAAATGTTGGGATGTAAAGGACAATTTGATTTGCTTTGACAATTATTGAAAAGTTAATGTTATTAGAAGAAAGTTAATTATAAGAACATAAATAGGAGAAAGAAGTGTTACCGGTAGATTATGATTAAAAGATAAGAGGAAAATAAAGAAACCTTAAGGATTGGGCTGGAGGTTGGAGCACTGTGGGAAGCCAGAGGGGGTGGGATAATGGAAGAAAGGATGTATAATAATTAATAATATGATGTGTATTGGACTTAATAATATATCCTAATAAATTGTTTTTTGGGGGGAAAACAAAGTCAGATGGTGAGCATGAACTTTCAATACCTGATACCTTCCTTCCTACTGTAGTCCCTAGTGCCATCTGAAAACAACGGAGGACCCTCTAGACTAGAGCCCGGGTCCCCAGTCTTTCTGATCCTGGGGGGGTGCTTTGGAACTCTGATATGGGGTGGTGGGTGCAGAGACAAAATGGCTGCTGCAAAATGGCTTAACTTCAGTCACACAGTGAAGATCCCTGTGCTGCGGTGGCAGCTGCTGCCAAAGTAACATTAAAAAAAATCTTCACAGCCAATCAAATCTCCAACAGCCAATCAGAAGACTTGCTGGGTAAAAGCCCTACCTGGTCCCACCCACTTCCTACAATCCCTTGGCGGGTGCCAGGAATGGTATCAGCAGGCACCACGGGCACTACTTTGGGGACTTTTGCTCTAGAGCGGCAGAAGAAGAAGAAGGAAGGAAGGAAGGAAGGAAGGAAGGAAGGAAGGAAGGAAGGAAGGATTGGATTTATACCCTGCTCTTCACTCAGAGTCTCAGAGCAGTTTACAAACAATCTCCTTTCCCTTCCCCTCCCCACAACAGACACCCTGTGAGGCAGGTGGGGCTGAGAGAGCTCTTTTGAGGACTGCTCTTGAGAGAACAGCTCTGAGAGAACTTTTAACTGACCCAAAGTCACCCACTGGCTGCAAGCGGAGGAATCAAATCCAGTTTTCCCAGATTAGAGTCTGTGCTCTTAAACACTACATCAAACTGGCTCTCACTGAAGGAGCTGTTTGGAATGCACATTAGGATTTTCTAACACCCTGGCTAAGGCAAGGCGGTCTGCTCACCCACCCCTCTCCCTGCAGTTTGTCTGCTCTGCAGTCTTCTCTAGAACATCGCGTGTTCCTAGCACAAAGCCAGGCCACAAAATTCATCATTTATAATAGATCGTTCATACTTCAAGAACTCTGTCACTACTAAGTAGAAAACATATTTTGGATATGGTTTGTATCTTGGTTTTACAGAAAACACTGTGTGTCTGCAAAAATTTCATTCAGTTCTCCCTTCAGTTTCCAAGGTACGTATCTGAGCAGAACAAAGAGGCACCACCACAAACATGCTTTGGGGGAAAACAAAACTAATAGAAGAAAGTTATTTTGTATGAAAATAACAGAGAGCTATTTTGTTAGTCAGACTCATGCTGAAAACTGAAATTATTGCCTAAAATAGAAGGGGCTGCAAATAATCATGCACAACCTGTTTCCCACCTCCGTATCTGAGCATAATACATGGAACTTGCATAGCGCTCATATAGTGTTCTAATACATTATCATTTTGTAATCTGTGCAACAGTCCTATAAGGTAGGCTAGTACTACTGCAAATGGGGGAGGGAATAAGTCTGAGAGAGAGGGGCAGCTTAATTAATTTATTTTTATTGCATTCTATCTATTAATCGCCTATCCCCACAACTGTGGAGCTCTAGGCGATGTACAAAGTTCTAAAAGCATAAAAACCACACCCAATAACATACAGTGATTAAAAGCAAGTGGGGAAATTTTTGTAGCTCCCTCCCATATCTGATCTGTGAGTGCTTCTCACGTTCAGGGGGGAGTAAGTTCTATAAGGAAGAAGGGTCTAGGTGGGGTACCAGCCATGGTGTTCACCGCTACTGTCCTCAACCGAATGCCTAAGGTCACCTAGCACATTCAAATCAGGAACTTCCTGATAAATCTTAACCATTCTTAATCATTAAAGTAACTGAAAGCAGGTGAATAGGCAGTGCCATCTTGCACAGAGGTATATTCTTTAGAGTCCACTGAAGTTAATGGCCTTAGCGGGTGCCTCTCTGCATAGGATGGGCCCCTCATCCCCCTCCAGTGGCCAGGGGGGACCTTGCAACCCTAGATGGCACTGTGAGTGACTCTGCTTATGTTGTGATTGCAACAAGCCCACAATATCTTATTTCTTTGTTTATTCCTCAAATTTCTACCCCACCCTCCCAGCCGAAGCTGGGCTGATGTGATGTGATGTGATATGAAGAACCATTTGACTCAGTAAAAGACTGCAATTTGGAAAGATACCCCTTCACAGCCGACAGGCCCCAGACAGACTCCACAGGTGCTGTTCCCCACTGGATATGCCAAGCAGTTCTGCTGTTGCTCTTCAGAGGGTTTTTGTTGGGGGGTTTTAGTGTGTGGCATGAACCATCTCCTTCTGCACAAATCCATTTGCTCTATAATTTACATCACGTTGCTTAACAGACGGGAAATTGTTTTGCCGAGAAACCCATTGCTGGATGAAGAGAATCAATTGCCTTTAATACAAAGGCCATGGATCTTCATAAAGCCATTTGCCTTTTCAAACTTATCCCCACAGAAACAATAACATGATCTTTTATTTATTAAAAAAAAGCTATGTAACTTTCTCATGGTTCAAAAGCAGTGCATGATCAATTAAAACAATACACTATAAAACAAATCAATCACCATCTAAAACAAGTAAAGAATTACAGTGCTGAAACCCAGTAGCAGGTTTGGTAAAAATGTGCCTCACAGCAGACTATAATTTCACCCCTCCAGCATTTTTTTCCAGGGTGCCATAAACGGTTATGTTAACAGTTTAAAGCAATGGTTAAACTGTGAGTCAGGACCCCAAAGTGAGTCCCAATTTGCTTGCAGGTGAATGGAATTCACTCACCCAGCCAAGAAAATAGATGAGGAGCAGCTGAATTGGGACAGGAGGCTGTGGGAGGCCCAAGGGCAAATTTGGGCTTGTCTCTGAATAATATACATAACAGCCCGTTGCTCAGTAAGGCTATTGTGATGGACAGATTATGTTATGTCTTGAGAGACATAATGGTAAAAGCCTGAGCTACCATAGCTCATTATGCGGATTGTAAATACTGACCAATGGTGTGTATTCTGGAGGGAATGGGTTTGATTGGACGTTATGTATCGATTGTGATTGGATGTAACATACCTAATGTGATTGGTTGTTGTGAAACATTGTAGGTGTGGCTATCACAGCCGAATTGTATATAAGTTGCCGTTTCGCCTATGGAAGTTGTCTAGCTGGTCTAGCACCTACAAGGCTAAGCCTTCATGCTGTTATCACTGAAATAAAGCTGAAATCACTTGTTGAACTGTTCCTCCGAGTTAAGTGTCATACTTAACAGATTAGGTTCTGCCTTTCCCTAAGAGTGGCAAGTAAGAGCTGATGGAATGTTAGTGAGAGACCGTTGGGAAACAGCACTTAAAACAGCAGTTGAGAGTTGGCAGCGAAGCAGTTAGAGAACAAGAGAGTGTGTCTGGCTGAGTGAAACTGTGGAGAAGAGCTGTTTAGAGCTGCGGGGCAGGGGCGGGTGTCTGATTGCGGGAGCGCTAGTATCCCGTGGCATCCGGTGCCTGTCCAGATCCCGTCGCAAACTGGATGTTTTTCATAAGCGCATGCGCACAAACATGTAACTGAAAGCAGTGCTGCTCTGCAGAACTGTGCATGCGCACAAACGCGAAACACTTCCCGTGCCACTTCTCTGCCACGCTCCAGCATCGCCGTGTGATCGCCAGCTAATAGCCTAAGCTTAGAGAGCCAAAAAGGTACACAGAGTCACGTTTTCAGTTTAAAAGACTAGTCCTAGTCTGTTTTAAAACTACAATCTGGATAGGAAAGATGAGAGATAGGATAGTATTCTGGCCTAACTAACTAAGGATGGACTCAGATGGTGAGAGGGTGGTAGGCACTCTATGTGAGTGGAGAAGTGGAGAAGGAATGCCAGAGCTATTCAGTACTAAAGATGAAAAATAAAACACACATTTGTTCAATGTTCAGTAACTAACATGAATTACTTTGCAAGCATGTCCTGGTAACTTTAAAGTTACCACTAGTTTAGAGAGTTCTCAGTCAGAGTGTGATTAACTAGGATCAGGGAGAATGCTTTCTTCCATTCTTCATCAATCCCCCTTCTCCTGTAGCTTCAAAGTAGTCTGAGCCCTTAAAACTCTAGAGTTTCCTGGACCGGGGGAGGGGGAGGATTAGACTCCTGGTGTGCATCTTCCAGACACAAGCAGTCTGAAACTTGAATACAGCCATTTCCTTTCCCATTCTGTTAATGTATTTCTCTTTAATTGACACACAACTTCCCTTAGAATGCCATGACTGCTGGTCAACATTAAGTATGCTTAATGCTCATTTTAATTTTCTTCTCTCCCTCTCTATTGAATTAAGAAAGCCCCACCTTATCTAAGAGCATGAAGTTTGCTGTTAGTGGGAATAAGTTGTTATTGTTGTTGTTGTTAATTAGATTTGTTAATCACCCTATCCTAGATTGCACTGGGCTCTGTACAGGACACAAAGTCATAAAATACAAAACATTAAAATACAAAGCATTAAAATACAAAGCATTAAAATACAAAGCATTAAAATCATATATAACCTAATAGGAATTTCAGTATAGATAAAAATCCAAGATGGCAATTTCTCACAATATTATTGTCTCAGTTTCAGACTACCGCTCCCTTTTTCTGGGCAGGGGAAAGGGAATTCAGAGCATGGGGGGGAGGGAAGGAAGGGTGACAGCCAATGGGTAACCTTTGCTGCCCTCAACCAGAAGCCTGATGAAACATCTCTGCCTTACAGGCCCTGCGGAACTGCATAAGATCTCTCAGGGCCCTGATGTCATTTGGCAGAGAGTTCCACCAGGTCGGGGCCAGGACTGAAAAGGTCCTCCTGGCCCTGGTCAAGGACAGCCAGACATCCCTGGAGCAAGGGATCACCAGCAAGTTGTTATTTGAAGAGCGTAAAGCTCTCCCAGGGGCATACCAGAGAAAACGGTCCCATAGATACGTTGGTCCCAGACCGCTCAAAGCCTTAATGATCAATACCGAAATCTTGAACCTGACTCGTACTCCACTGGAAGCCAGTGCAGCTGGTGCAGTACTGGTTGTATATGTGCCGTCCGTGACGTTCCGTCAGGACTCGAGCCATCACATTGGGGATCAGGTGGATTTTCCGGGTCAGTCTCAAGGGTATACCAGCGTAGAACAAGTTACAGTAATCTCGTTTGGAGGTGACCACTACATGGATTGCCATGGCTAGGTCAGGGCACAACAGGAAAGGTCCTATGATGAACTACAGGGGGATAAAGAAATGGGAAATCTTCTTTTCCCATACTGAATTGTATGAGACTGCTAAGGTGTTAGTAACTTCGTACTCACCAGCCCCTGAATCTCAGCAGTTTAGTGTTACAGGACAATTACCTTCATGGCTGAAATTCAGAGCTAGGTAATCAGGAAGTGGTTCAGGAAGTCCTGAATATGAGTTGAACAGTGCAGGAAAAGGTTATTTTTACGCCTCCCTTCCAGTGCTCTATGACTGTTCGGGAGCAGAATGGACATCTCCCAACTCTACCCTGCCTCTCTCTCACCCTATAATGCTATAACTGTAGGGGCTCTGCCCTCTTTGCCACTTATGAGTCTTAAGAAAGGGGTGCAATTAATTAAAATCAGAGGAAGCCTTCCCCTCCCACTCACATCCTAATTACTCTCCTGCAGAGATGCTTAACTTCAAAGTCATCAGAGCCCTTGAAAGTCTCTAGCACCTGGCACTGGCAGACGAAAGGCATCGGGGTCAAGGTGGTGCAGACTTCCTCCCCTCCTTGTTTTCTCCCCACCCCCAATTACTAATGCTCAATTGCTCTGAATGATTTGGGCCTCCTAGAGGGCAATTAACTTAGTCATGAAGTCATTTAAGGTAACATATCAAGCTACTTTATAGTGAGTCAGCCAATTGGTCTATCAAGGTCAGTTCGACAGGGTCGGCCACCAGTTACTGATCCACCACCTTGCTGACGCCGGAGTCCAGGAGCTCGTCTTACAATGGCTTGCCTCCTTCCTCCAGGGCATGCTTAACTTCAAAGTCATCAGAGCCCTAGAAAGTCTCTAGCACCTGGCACTGGCAGAGGAAAGGCATCATCGGGGTCAAGGTGGCGCAGACTTCCTCCCCTCCTTGTTTTCTCCCCACCCCCAATTACTAATGCTCAGTTGCTCTGAATGATTTGGGCCTCCTAGAGGGCAATTAACTTAGTCATGAAGTCATTTAAGGTAACATATCAAGCTACTTTATAGTGAGTCAGCCAATTGGTCTATCAAGGTCAGTTTGACACGGTCGGCAACCAGTTACTGATCCACCACCTCGCTGACGCCGGAGTCCAGGAGCTCGTCTTACAATGGCTTGCCTCCTTCCTCCAGGGCTGGGGACAAAGGGCAGCGCTTGGGGAAGAACTATCCCAAAGGCACCCACTGACCTCTGGAGAGCCTCAAGGGATGGTTCTATCCTTGATGTTATTTAACATCCACATGTGCCACCTTGCCCAGATAGCTCAGATCTATGGACTGGGCTGTCACCAGTACGCTGATGACACCCAGCTATATCTGTTGTTGGGTGGCCAGTCAGACTCTGGGCCAGAAGATCTGGACCTGGCATTACAAGCTGTGGCTGTATGGCTTATACTGAGTCGTTTGAAACTGAATCTGATGAAGACAGAGGTTTTGTGCCTAAATCACAGTGGTCCAGGGTTAGGAATCTCACTCCCAACCTTCAATGGGGCGCCACTGGTGCCAGCATTGGAGGTTAGGAGTTTGGGAGTGCTCTTGGATGCCTCCTTAATGATGGAGGCCCAGGTAGTAGCCACTGCCAAGTCAGCCTTTTACCATCTTCAGCTGATTAAGCAGTTGATTCCCCTCCTTGAACGTAACGAATTGGCAATGGTAATTCACACAATGGTCACCTCGAGATTAGACTACTGTAATACTCTCTGCATGGGGCTGCCCTTGTCCCAAATTTGGAAGCTGTAGCTATAGTCTCTCTTATTACCATCTTCTTGGATACGTAAGAGTCAGGGATGAGAGAATTTGCTTTTATATTTCCCCCCTTTATCCTTGCTCAGACTGTTGCATTTGCAGATGCTGTATGTACTTTCATTTCCTTACTAAAATTCTTTCCATTTCCAGTGCAGCCAATCTGATCTCTGTGTCCGACATTAAGCCCCCTTTCAGTCTCAGATACCAGGAGCAGAAATGGCAGCAGTCAAACTTGCTTCCCTGGTGTCCTCCCCTAGTGTGTTCAGCCAAGCACATTGGTCCCCCCCCACCCGCAGTGCAAAAGGAGAAGGAGAAAGAAACACAGTACAAAGCAGCAGCAGTGGCCTGGGTTTGATAGTGAGAGAGAGAAAGAGAAGGAAAAAGAAAGTGGAAGAAGAGGAGTTCTTGGGGGCCCCATTTCCTCACAGTTTTTAAATTTTAAAAAAGAAGAACCCACCTCCAAATGTCTTAAGGAGGACCCATGGCTCAGTGGTATAGCATCTGCTTTGCACATAGAAAGTCTCAGGTACAATTTCCAGTTAAAAAGGACCAGGTAGTAGATAATGTGAAATGCCTCTACCTGAGAGCTGCTGCCAGCCAGAGAAGACAATTGATTTATTAATTAATGTATTGGATTTATACCCCGCCCTCCCCGCCAAGGCAGGCTCAAGGCAGCTTACTTACATAATTTAAAAAAAAAACAATTTTAAACCACATAAAATCTAAGGTGGTATCCATACATTCCTGTGTAATGGTGAATCATACCCCAATATTCTCATGACAGGAATCAGTTAGTATAAACATAGTTGATGGAAAAGATCCCAGGGAGGGTCTGATGTTATAACAAGATGTTAAATGTGGTCAAATGCTTGGTGGAAGAACTCCAACCTTCAGGCTCTGCGGAATTGAAGTATGTTCCGCAGGGCCCTGGTGTCCTGAGGGAGCTCGTTCCACTGGCGTGAAGCTGCCACAGAAAAGGCCCTAGCTGTGGTAGTGGCCAGTTTGGTCTCTGTAGGGCCAGGGAGCACTAGGAGCTTTTGTGTCCCTGAATGCTGAGATCAGATTGGCTGCACTGGAAAAGGAAAGAATTTTAGTAAGGAAATGAAAGTACATACAGCATTTGCAAATGCAATGGTCTGAGCAAGGATAAAAGGAAATCCTCTAATCCCTGACTCTTCCGTATCCAAGAAGATGGTAATAAGAGAGAGGTGACTTAATTCTTGAAGTTGCACGCATTTAGAAATCATCCCTTCCCTTGATTTCAATACACAGGGGTCATCCCTGACTTCATTTGGACCACATGCTCATAGCTGTGTTCTGGATTCAACTTGATTCCTTCCTCTTCCTTGGTGTGTAAAATGAACAAGAGACAAGCGGCGTAAGAGAGTTTCCTCAACATGTGCAGGGGATGTATAGTCTCCCTTAGCCCATCCCCAGTAGACTATCCTTCTCTTCCTGTCGGCAGGAATGTCCTCTGTCCATTTTGGGCTCCTGAAGCTCTTAGGTATATAGCTATGACTTAGGTGGGACTCTGGCTGCCCATTGCCCTTCTCTGGCCAGAGCCATTTGCATTTCTATGGTACTGAGTGGCTCTGCACGGGGAAAGTGAGGTAGGGGAGCAGAGAGGGAAAGGAGAAACCTGAGCTGACAGCTGGGAGGGAAGGGAAGCCAGATCTACAGCTGGCAGTAATAGGATTTTTCTCACTCTGTGAATGCTTCTGGCTCCACCTCTTGAAATAAATATACTTTTGTTGGTATTTATATGTTCAGGGCTTAATACTACTATTGAAATCAATGAGCTTCATTTCCAGGTTTAAGACTCACTGGATTCTCACTCACTTAAATTCATACTCTAAATATAGAGATACTGTAGATCTGGTTGACCACGCCAAATAATGCAACATTCAGGGAGGAAAAAATGGCAAAAGAACATACGTCATAGCTCCAGTTCAAATGATATCGCAGCTCACGGTCGGCAAACAGTGTGTGGGGGAGAGGTGCAAACCTACCAGCTGTTTGGACAAGTAAAGCTTGGGTAAGGGCAGAGGAGGTCTCATCGTGGCTGCTGTCTGCGCACTTAAGGACTGTGAGCCATTTCGGTGAACACATAACATTAAGCCGCCTTACGAGTCAGACTGTTGGTCTCACAAGGTCATTCTTGCCTACTCTGACCAGGGTTTCAGAAGATGTTCACGTTGCCTACAGCCAGATCCTCTCACTTGAGAGGATGGAGACTGAATCTGGGACCTTCTGAATATGGATCAGACACTCTACCTCTAAGCCACAACACCACCCTTAAAGGTGAGGGGTAACTTAACCTAAAGATCAGTGAGGTTAGCAGTGCAATCCTAAACAAAGTTACACCCGTCTAAATCTCTTGAAGTCAATGGGCTTAGAAGGGTGAGCTGTGCCTAGGATTGCACTGTAAATATATGTTGTTTTGTGTGTTTTAAGAATTGTAACCAGCGATTGCTGTCATGTCCACAACACAGCTTAACAGCTAGATCTGAGTCCAGGAGCACCTTAGAGACCAACAGGATTTTGGGGTATGAGTTTTCTAGAGTCAGAGCTCCCTTTGGGACTCTGACACAGGGAACTTTGACTCCCGAAAACTCACGCCCTGCAAATCTTGTCGGTCTCCAAGCTCCTGTGATCACACACAGGGGGATTTCTCACTTTCAATGCACTTTCCAACTGGGTTTTGCCAGTTCACACAGTACAATCCAGTTGGAAAGTGGATTGGAAGTGGATTGAAAGGGGATTATTTAGTGTGTGTGATCACTAGACTCGAACCTAGTTGTTCAAGTGCAGACCAGCAAGGTTACCCTCTGAAACGCAGGAGTTTTGCTCGCTTCAGTTATCCTCCAAGTGACCTTTTTGCCTCCTCCGTGTAAAAGCTTTGTCTTGCTTCAAAAGCATTCTTCCCAGGTAACAAATTGTCTCATCTCCTCTGGCTTTTTGGATTTATCTGCCTCTGTAAAGGGTGTACTTGATCCCACTAAAGAAAAGCCAAGATTTTGCTGCTGACAGAGAAAGCTGGAGCTGCCGCGGTCACTTTGTCCTCATTTAGGAGGTAATAAAACAGTGAAAGGGAAGGTGAGTGAAGCTTTAATACTTCATTACCCAATTCTTTTTCTTCTGACAGGCCGATTTCAGGAGCTGGCATCTGACTGAGAGTGCACAAAGACTGTCATTCATTCCATTTCACCTTGCCCACCTCGGCCATACTGATGCAGACCAGGACTTGGACATATGCAGCTGCTTTATACCCACCGAAACCATTTGGTCCTTTAGCCCAGGATTCTCCAGTCTGATTGGCAGGGGCTCTCCATGACCTCAGGCAGAGATGTCCTACCTTGGCTACTTAAAATCTCTTTTAACCAAAAATGCCAGAGACTGATCCTGGAATCCTGTGCATGCAGAGCATATACGCCCTTCCACTGAACCGTGTTGGTATTTATATGTTCAGGGCTTAATTCTACTATTGAAATCAATGAGCTTCGTTTCCAGGTTTAAGACTCACTGGATTCGCACTCACTTAAATTAATACTCTAAATATAGAGATACCGTAGATCTGGTTGACCACGCCAAATAATGCAACATTCAGGGAGGAAAAAATGGCAAAAGAACATACGTCATAGCTCCAGTTCAAATGATATCGCAGCTCACGGTCGGCAAACAGTGTGTGGGGGAGAGGTGCAAACCTACCAGCTGTTTGGACAAGTAAAGCTTGGGTAAGGGCAGAGGAGGTCTCATCGTGGCTGCTGTCTGCGCACTTAAGGACTGTGAGCCATTTCGGTGAACACATAACATTAAGCCGCCTTACGAGTCAGACTGTTGGTCTCACAAGGTCATTCTTGCCTACTCTGACCAGGGTTTCAGAAGATGTTCACGTTGCCTACAGCCAGATCCTCTCACTTGAGAGGATGGAGACTGAATCTGGGACCTTCTGAATATGGATCAGACACTCTACCTCTAAGCCACAACACCACCCTTAAAGGTGAGGGGTAACTTAACCTAAAGATCAGTGAGGTTAGCAGTGCAATCCTAAACAAAGTTACACCCGTCTAAATCTCTTGAAGTCAATGGGCTTAGAAGGGTGAGCTGTGCCTAGGATTGCACTGTAAATATATGGGGGGGTTTTGTGTGTTTGAATTGTAACCAGCGATTGCTGTCATGTCCACAACACAGCTTAACAGCTAGATCTGAGTCCAGGAGCACCTTACAGACCAACAAGATTTTGGGGTATGAGTTTTCTAGAGTCAGAGCTCCCTTTGGGACTCTGACACAGGGAACTTTGACTCCCGAAAACTCACGCCCTGCAAATCTTGTCGGTCTCTAAGCTTTAGTGGCACTCCGAGGAAATGCAATTAAAACAGATATTTTGAGGCAAGGGGGAACCAGGTTGAGTGCTGAGAAAATGTGGAGCAAATGCCAGATGCAGAATGAACCTATGACTCTTCCTCACAACAACATCCTTACTCATCTAGGATTAGAGGAAAATCTTCACAGACAGAAACAACTATCAGGCAGATCTGAGCTTTGGTATTCTTTCATTTTGGTACCGCACTATCTGAACCTACAATCACTCTCAGCTATATTAACATAAGATCACTATTCTATGGTATACTTAGCAGAGTGGTGAAGCCAGCCCTCAGTTTATCCTCTATCCATCACTTGATGTCCTATTTTTAAAAAAATATCTCATTTGCTGGGGTTAGATTTTATATTTACAAAAGTAAAACCCCAACTTAAAAGAAAGCAGACATTTAATTAATTGTCCTTAGAAGTCACAGCATGCTTGCTTGGATTTAGGCAGGCAAGTTGCATTGAAAGAGAGAGAGAAGAAAGAAAGAAAGAAAGAAAGAAAGAAAGAAAGAAAGAAAGAAAGAAAGAAAGAAAGAAAGACGTTCAGCTTTACCAACATCAATTAATCTTCACAAGGTCACAGTTTACATAATTTTAATTAACTTCCATTGAGTGTTGATGTTCCCTTTCTGAATGGAAATGTTCATTAAAACCCTTTGCTGTGATGCTTTGCTGTGATGCTGCTAAAGAATGCTAAGCAAGGAGCAACCAGAATTGTTTGCCGAAGTGTTCCTGACACCGATGGTGGGCAGGCAGAACATTTGTGCTTCATCCAGCTCTATGGTCTCCCCCTTAAGCTCTTTTGCAGATCCTGTCATATGTTGCAGCCAGTGGTCCCTCTAAGCTGAGTTAGTGTGAGTTAGCTCAGAGTTTTTGAGCCTCCAGCTCACACATTTTTGTCTTAGCTCAGGAAGGATGGCTCCAGAGCAAACTGATTTGAGCAGTGGCCAAATGGCTCGCTCACAACTTTAATGCCAGTAGCTCACAAAGTAGAATTTTTGCTCACAAGACTCCACAGCTTAGAGGGAGCATTCAGAGCAGTAGAGACTGTGCAGGAGAACTTCTTACCGGATGGTGTCCAGATGCTCCCCTTTTACCCCCTAATGGTTGCTGCACCGACACAGCAAAGGAAAGCAGAAGCGGAGCCAAACAGAAGCAACACTTGCTGCCGTCAACGCTTCCGCAAAAGAGCATTATGAGAAAATACAGCCATTTTTCAGCCTACAAAGATTTTTCCATTTCCACTGGGCAAGAAAGCAGTGGGGTTCAAAACACACCGGGGCTGTTGTGTCGTACAATAAATTAATTCACACCTATCAGTTTGCCACTGCTTCTCGTCCTGTTTTCTGCCATAGCCTAAATAAAGACATTTCAGCGTTTTTGAAAGAGCAGCTTTTTTGCTGGCAACTCCTAATGGGAACATTTTTATTAAGTATTGAACTGATACCATGTTGGGGCTAAGGAAATTTAAAATTAAAGACTCCACTGAAATTGTATTAACACACTTTTATTAATTTATTAAAATTTATTAAACTAAACTGAAGAGCTGGTTTGGTGTAGTGGTTAGGAGCACGGACTCTCATCTGGGAAAACTGGGTTTGATTCCCCGCTCCTCCACATGCAGCTGCTGGTGTGACCTTGGGTCAGTTACAAGTGCTTACAAACTCCTTTCTTTTCCCCTCCCCACAACAGACACCCTGTGAGGTAGGTGGGGCTGAGAGAGCTCTTTCAAGAACTGTCCTGGAGAGAACAGCTCTGACAGAACTATGGCTTGCCCAAGGTCATCCAGCAGCTGCAAGTGGAGGAGTGGAGAATCAAACCTGGTTCTCACAGATTAGAGTCCGCGCACTTAACCACTACACCAAAGAGCTCTCTCAGCCCCACCTAACCTCACGAGGTATCTGTTGTGGGGAGGGGAAGGGAAAGGAGATTGTAAGCCGCTCTGAGACTCCTTTCGGTAGTGAAGAGCTGGGTATAAATCCAATCTCCTCCTCCTCCTATATTTTAAATATACATTGCTGTGATAATGCTAAAGAATGCTGTCTGTCTGTCTGTCTGTCTGTCTGTCTGTCTGTCTGTCTGTCTGTCTGTCTGTCTGTCTGTCTGTCTGTCTGTCTGTCTGTCTGTCTGTCTGTCTGTCTGTCTGTCTGTCTGTCTGTCTGTCTGTCTGTCTGTCTGTCTATCAAGGCAAATCCCTCCTTTGTGCTCAGGTGCTGTCTTGCAATTTAAGTAGTCTTCCTCCAACTCAAGTGGCTTGAGGAAGGCCTTAGACATTGATGACCAAAATCACCAGATCCACCCTCTTAACAAGAGTTTTCAGGTTAAGATAAAGACCAGCGCATATGCAAAAATGGAGTAATTAAGACAGAGTTTCTTGCAAAGGAGGGTATACATATAAACTAGGGTTGCCAACCTCCTGGTGGTGGCTGGAGATCTCCTGGGATTATAACTGATCTCTAGGTGATAGAGATTAGTCACCTGGATAAAACGGCAGCTTTGGAAGATGGACTCTATGGCATTATACCCCTAAGTCCCGCCCCTTCCCAAACCCCACCCTTCTCAATCTTCACCCCAAAAATCTTCAGACATTTCCCAACCCAGATATGGCAACCCTAAATAGAAACTAATAAGAAGATTCAAATCTTGCTAAAGTAATTACACTAAATACTCGGCTTAGTGTCATCCTCTAAATTTACAGCAGGGGGGGAAAAAGAAGAAACTTTAAAAGCATGTTCCGGTTCCAATTAATCAATGACAGGCATCTGCCCCAAAATAACTCACCTTTGAAGTAGGACTAACAATATCAGGAGGACTCCCATTAACATAGACCAGGGACGTCAACAATTTCCCCCCCCCCCATAAATTTATCAGGTTGCGTAACTTTCATGTTTCATAAGTGAAAAGTTAATTTTCCAGACTCATTCTACATTGTCTCCTGCCAGGATTCAACACAAAGGCTTGTTGTTCCTCTCCATTTCTCATCTTACAGCGGAGACAAGGAAGAGTACGAGATTTTTTTATACAACAACATTTTTATTCTGTCCTTGAAAAATCCTTAATAATGATAGACACTAATGGCATTAATGTTTTTGATCTGTGATAAAAGCCTGGCAACAATGGAGCAAAACATCCAGGGCTGGAAGCACAAAGGCAAAATCTAGCGTAGGGACGCCACAAAGTTCAAAACTAACAGGCTAATAATACCAACTTCTTTTCACCATAATCCTTGTTTTTATTTGAGTGGAGCCCTCTTGCCCTGAAATCATCATTCTGTTTCTAATTTTAAAAATTAGACGTATCTTGGGCTGCTATGCCACAGTTGTGTATGCACAGTTGGTATTCATCAGACTAGGCACCCAATGCAAGCAGCTCCTTTTTTTTTTTTTACCTGCTCAGAGGTGATCGTTTTATATTCTCTCACATTGCTGAGCTTTCTGTAAGTGTAATTGTAAACCTTGCTGGAATTGCAATGGTCTCCTCCTCCTCCTCTATGAAGGGGATCCATGCCAGTAAATACAGAGCATGGGGCAGCATATGATGATGCACAACATTCGCAGAAGGAAAAGAAATGTTGCATACTTTCGTAAGCAACAGACAATCTTCTCTTGTACCTGCACACTACAAGGTCAAGTATCAATGCATGAATATGCATGCATGGAACACAAGCAAGCCCATCGGGAATGCTAGATAAAAGTTATTTATTTTTTAGCATTCACAGGTGCTGCTTGTGATTGGGCTCAATTACCATCTGAGCTATGCAGAGTGTGACTATCATTCATCTAAAGGTAGTGATATGCAAGTCATACTATATGGAATAGTTTGATACGGCAATGTTCCCTCTAAGCTGTGGAGTCTTGTGAGCAAAAAGTCTACTATGTGAGCTACTGGCATTAAAGTTGTGAGCAAGGATTTCGCTACTGCATAAATCAGTTTGCTTTGGAGCCATCCTTCCTGAGATAAGACAAAAATGTGTGAGCCGGAGGCTAAAAAACTGTGAGCTAGCTCACACTAACTCAGCTTAGAGGGAACATTGACGGCTACTCATTCTCATCTGTGTAAGAAGCACTCTCAGATTCCGCTCTAACTACCACTCTGACTATATGCACAACATTGTCACCATGCTTGATTCTGTGGGTACAAAACTTCTAATCAGCAACTCTGTCCTGCCAACTGAGATGCGGATTCCTTCATCGCCTGCAATGGCATCTCATGCAGATTTCAAGTTATGGAAATCAAAGCTGTGAATTCATACAAATACAATGATTGTTCCATGCAAACAATACCAACATGTTGCATGGAAGAGACGGCTGGATTGGGGCACCTATGCTTCAAAGCACTGAATCAGACCACCGTCTTCAAAATTTGACAGCATTAAAAAACATACAATTGAAACATGTTGTTTTGTACATCACAGTTCCCCAAGCAGGAGGAAGAGTGCGCAAACAGGAGCCTTTGGGCTTTTCCACATTTCTTTTTATTGGTTCTTTCCCCATACTACTTCGGTTTGTGTTTTCCCCATTTTTCTCTGTTTTTTTTAGACTACTTTTACCCTGATCTTTTTCTATAAGTTGACTTTGAGTTGGCTTTTTCCTCACCCTGACCTGGATAGCCTAGGCAAGCCCAATCTCATCAGATCTTGGAAGCGAAGCAGGGTTGACTCAGGCAAGTACTTGGATGGGAGAGCTTCTCAAAATACCAGAGGTAGGAGGTGGGGGCAGGCTTTACTCAGCCACCTCTCTGAATATCCTTCAGGCCCCCAGTAGGGGTCAGTCACCAGAGGTCGCCATGACTTCCAGGTGCGCACACACACATATGAAAAATACACACACGCCCAAAACGTTTGGCTTTTTCCTCATGTGTAATGTTTCTGCCAGTTTTCCTTGTCCTGCCCATTCTCACCCACCTCCAGCCAACAAGATGACTGGACTGTCAACATCGTCAAACCACTCCCTCTCCTCCCCACCCAAAGACGAGTACTTTCATTTTCTTTTTTTAAAATGGCACTAATATATCAATATATAGCTACAGTGTTGTAACAACAGGTTTAGCAGGTTCTCTGAATTCCTAGCTTTTGGTTGTTTTTTTAAAAAGTCTCTAGCCTCTTCCCTTGTGGAAATATTTATTTTCCTTATATCTCAGCAAGGGAAATGGCTAGAGCCTTACTTTTAAAAAAATGAAAGCTGGGAATTCAGAGAAACTGCTAAGTCTACTGTTGCAATGCTCTAGCAATACGTTATTATTTTAGTGCCTTTTTATAAAAAGGTGGATGTGAGCTGTGACACAACTCATGGATGACAACAGACATGATGACAGCACCCTTCCTTGAAAATCCTCCTCATTGATGTCATGTGAGGAAGAAAGTAAACTGACTCCACAACTGTGAAAATGCAGTGGGAGGGCACATGTGAGGAAGAAATGTGCCAAAACTGATTCCGATGCTTGTGGGTCTCCAGGCCCCACCTGGAGGCTGGCAACTGTAGGCACCGAAGTGATTCAACAAGGGTGTCAAAAATCCTTAGGTCTGCTGTGCTAGTTACCTTTCCCAAGGTAGCAAATGGTCCTTATTCAGACTGGACTGTGATTGGTCATACTCCAAATGCACACCCCAGTAGGCAACAAAGTACAAGAGAAACGGCTCAGGGCCAAAGACTCCCTTAACCCACATGGCTGGAGAGGCCGTGCCGTGCCCAACTGTTATGTGCGTGGACCGCCACCAGGAGTCTGCAGGAGCTTGGTCCCCAAACACAAAGGGGACCTAGGATCCTAGTACACCGAGAGTCCACCAATAGCACCCTTGGCGGGAGATTCAAACCCTCCAATGGGGACAGAGGTGTGCCGGATGGAGTGTATATAGTTGACCTTGCAGGGCCATTCTGTGTGTCTTATTGTGAAGTACAATAAACGCGTCTGAACGTATGTCGTGGTCCGAGTTCTCCATGCGTCGAACCCAATACTTTTCACCAACCCTCCCATGCTGATGTTATCTACGGCAAACGGTGCCAGAACAAAAAGCTGCACGAATGCTGCACTGAAGCAGCAGGAAATGCTCCTCTTCTCATCAAGGTAGCCGCAGCGTCTCTAATCCCCCCCACCCCAGTCCCATCTGGCTAAGAGGGAGGTGCAGCCGGAGCTGATAGGAGTCCTCCAGGTAGGAGCGAGTTATAGAACGACAGAAATGTTAACATTGCCACTTGAAAACTGATCTTTGCTGTGCACCCTGAAAAGCAGGCAATGTTCCCATTGCTTAGCTACCCAGCTGTCACTACACCCACATGTTTTTCATCTCACAGCCCCCTCTCCCATCAAAGGGACCTATTGCTACACTTCTGCATGCACTCGCACGTAGACACACAAAGAGATTATTAACCTTACAACACCCCTAGGCCTGGCAGAGAGGGCCTGCTAAAGTGCTGTAAATTTGGTGTAGTGGTTAAGAGCAGTGGACTCTAATCTGGAGAGCCAGGTTTGATTCCCCACCCCTCCACATGAACCTGGGTCAGTCAAAGTTCTCTGAGAGCTGTTCTTTCAAGAGCAGTTCTCTCAGAGCTCTCTCAGCCCCACCCACCTCACATGGTGTCTGATGTGGGGAGAGGAGGGGAAGGAGATTTTAAGCCACTCTGAGACTCCGAGTGAAGGGTGGGGTATAAATTCTCCTCCTCCTCCTTGACTGGAAAGCATAGGCACAAAAAAGTGGCTTATGCCCAGGGCTATTTTTGGGCAGGAACGCACAGGAACAGAGTTCCGGCTGGCTTCAGAGTTGGCCACGCCCACTACAGTTTATTCCCTTCGGGGGGGCCTTGCCCAGGCAAGCCAAGGGAAGGCATGGGGTGTGGCCTAATAAGCTAATGAGCTGTGCTGTCAGGGGTGTGGCCTAATATGCTAATGAGTTTCTGCTGTTGGCTGTGGCCTATTTTGCTAATGAGTTCCTGCTGGGCTTTTTCTACAAAAAAAGCCCTGCTTATGCCCCAGGGTTTCTGGATTCACTATGGCTACCTTCGTAATGTTTGGCCTAGGAAATCACTCTGACAGAGGCCCAGTCAACTCTGGTGCCTGAAGTACCATTTCTCCTTTTCTCTGTTTCTTTGGAAAAGAACTGATTAACACACATCTAACTTAGATGAAACATGGATGAGAGCCACAGCACTGGAGAAGGAGGGAGTAAATTGTTTTCCCTCACGCAAGGGTCACCAGGCACATGCAAGGCACATGCAACAAATCGGGGCACACCGCCAGGGTTTGCTGCTCCAGAGGCCAACGCCAGAAATCGTCAGCTCACCAGGTCACGCCGGAGCAGCACATGGACCTCCACACCATATCGGCCCACCACCAGCAACACCTGGTATGTAACTTGCCCCCCGATGGCCCCCACAAAGTGCATGTCACCATCAGGATAGAGGGGTCCCCCTGCAGTATGGAGGTAGACACAGGGTCTTCATACTCCCTTATCTCCGCGGATACACTCCGCAAATTGTGTCCACGGGGGGGGGGCCTGCGGAAACCACAGGGGTTCGCTTTACAGGACTTTAATAAGAATCTTGTGGAGATCCTGGGCTGGGGCAAGTTCCGGGTGCAGTTCCAGAACTTTAACGGCCCCTTAGAACTGCTGGTGGTGGAGAAACGGCGCTCAAGTTTGCTGGGACTCGCATGGTTTGGCCCTCTGGGACTGTCGTTGCATGGACTTTGGCGCCGTGTGCGCAGAATTTCCCCGAGTATTTGATGGCACCCTGGGGCGGTTTTTGGGACCCCCCATTTCCTTGGACCTGGACCCGGCTGTCCACCCTATCCGCATTAAGGCCAGGCTACTGCCGATTGCAATGAAGTCTAAGATTGAGGCTGAGCTAGATCGCCTGGTGGAACAAGGGGTCCTGGAACCGGTCGCGTCAGCCCGGTGGGAAACCCCCATAGTCACTCCAGTTAAGCCGAATGGGGAAGTACGCATTTGTGCAGATTACAAATGCACGCTTAACAAAGCCCTGCAGGCTCACGCTTATCCGGTGCCAGTGGTAAGCCATGTGTTGGCTGCTTTAGCGGGGGCCCGGGTGTTTGGCGAATTGGACTTGGCCCAGGCGTATCAACAATTGCCGGTTGATGCCACCACGGCCGAGGCTTAGACTATCATGATGCACAGAGGGGCTTTCAAGGTGCACCGCCTCCAGTTCAGAGTCTCGGTCACACCGGGTATTTTTCAGTCTTTTATGGATTCACTCCTAACAGGTATCCCCGGAGTTCAGCCGTTTTTAGACGACGTGCTGATCGCAGCCCTGGACCACTCATCTTTCGCCGACCGGCTGCGGGCTGTGTTGCATCGCTTCGACACGGCAGGCCTCAAGGTCAAGCGGGAGAAGTGTCTGCTGGGGGTCCCTCACGTGGAGTTTCTTGGGTTCGCAGTTGACGCCTCCGGCATCCACCCCACCACGGACAAGGTGAAAGCCATAACCCACGCATTGCCCCTAAAATCTAAAGCGGAGCTGCAGGCTTTTCTGGGGCTATTGAACTTTTATCATTCCTTCCTGCCCCTCAAAGCTGCAGTTGCGGAGCTGCTCCACTGCCTCCTGGACAAATCGGCATCTTGGGTCTGGGGGCCACCGCAAACCGCGGCATTCCAAGTGGTTAAGGACCTGCTGGTGTCTAATTCGGTCCTGGTGCATTTCAACGAGGCCCTTCCCGTGGTGCTGGCTTGCAACGCTTCGCCTTACAGGGTCGGGGCGGTTCTGGGACATTGGTTGCTGGATGGCCGCGAGGTCCCGGTTGCCTATTATCCACGGACTCTGTCGGCAGCCGAGCGCAACTACGCGCAAATTGATAAAGAGGCCTTGGCTATTGTGATGGGGATGAAAACATTTCACCACTATCTGTATGGACGCCCATTCACAGTTCTCATGGACCATAAGCCGCTGTTGGGCCTCCTCGCCCCCGACTGCCAAACCCCTCAGATGATGTCCCCCCGGGTGTTGCGCTGGTCTATTTTCATGGCGGGGTACGCCTACACCCTCGTGCACCTCCCTGGGAAGGCAATGGGGCATGCAGTCACCCTGAGTCACCTGCCACTGCCAGTCTGCGACCCAGATCCAGCCCCTGCCCACCAGGTCGCGCTGCTGGAGTCTCTCCCGGAGCAGCCGGTCCACGTCTCACAGGTGGCTCACTGCACCTCAAAGGACAAGCTTCTCTTTTGGGTTTTTGTCTGGGTGGTGAGGGGGTGGCCTGAGGCCAAAGGAGACCTGGACCTGGCTCCCTTCGTGTCCTGGAAGGACGAACTGTTCGTCCACAAGGGCTGTGTACTGTGGGGAAGCCGGGTGGTCATCCCTAAGCCATTACGGGAACGGGTTCTAACAGCCCTGCACGAGGCACATCCAGGGGTGGTGTGCATGAAAGCCTTGGCCCGGAGTTATGTCTGGTGGCCGGGTCTGGACAAAGACATTGAGGATGTAGTAAAGAGGTGCCAGCCCTGCCAGGCCTCTCAGCCAGAACCCCCTCGAGCCCCAGAAAGGGCCTGGGAATCCTCTCACCGCCCCTGGTCTAGGTTAGATTTTGCGGGACCTTTCCAGGGGCAGCTTTTCTTTATACTGGTAGACTCTTACAGCAAGTGGCTGGAGGTAGTCCCAGTAACCTCCACATCATCGAAAGTGGCCATCCGGGCAATGTGGCAGATCTTCAGCGCCCAGGGAATCCCCGACACACTGGTCACGGACAATGGAACAGCTTTTACCTCAAGTGAGTTCCAGGACTTCACGAGATATTACGGTATCCGCCACGTCCGGTCGGCCCCTTTTCATCCTGCGACCAACGGCCAGGCGGAACGCATGGTCTGCACAATGAAGGATGCCCTCTGCCGCCTGGACTCCTCAGATTGGGGCTACAAACTGGCAGCTTTCCTGTTCGGCCAGCGCACTACGCCCCACACCACTATGGGGTGCAGTCCGGCTGAGCTACTTCTCGGCTGCCGCCTGATGACCCGGCTTGACCGCCTGCAACCCGATCGAGCCCCGGCAGAGGCACCAGCCATGGAGGACCATGAGGCAGCCAGGGGATTCTTCCAGGAGGATCCTGTGTACGCCAGAAACT
The DNA here is from genome assembly GCF_001447785.1 of Gekko japonicus. Classification (NCBI taxonomy): domain Eukaryota; kingdom Metazoa; phylum Chordata; class Lepidosauria; order Squamata; family Gekkonidae; genus Gekko; species Gekko japonicus. The sequence goes on from NW_015159721.1 coordinate 63,679, forward strand.
ACGCTAGGGGGCCAGCCTGGATTCCGGCTCGGGTGGTGCATGTTAAAGGTCCCAGATCGTATGAGGTATCATGTGAAGACGGGCAGATACTACACCGGCACATCGACCAGTTGTGGCGACGGACGATACCACCAGAACCTGAGGACTTGGATCCCGCAGACACCACAGATGCCTCAGCCCTTCCACAATCACCCGCCACAGATCACAGGTCTCTCCCCCTGATCGCACACGAGGCCCCTCTCGCAGCAACACAGGAAACGCTGACACAGGACTCCCCAGCGCCGCCCCCCGTGGACTCGCCCCCAGGGATGGCAGTGAGGGAGCCAGCAGCAATTCCCGAACTTCACCACTCTACCCGCACCAGGAAGTTACCGGGTCATCTGAAAGATTTTGTCTGTGGGTAGATTGCAGACCAAGGGGGGGGGAGAGGTGTAATATATCCAGTCAGACTGCGTGGCCGGCTAGGGCTCCACGCGGTCAAGCACAAACATCGAGCTTCGCTCTTAGATACAATAGACTATGCGGATCCTAGCCCGCACCAATCAGGGGACCAGGTCTTGGCCGAGAGCCTATGGAACTCTCGGCCCCTGTAAATAACCTATTGGGAAGTGGGGGGGTGTTAAGGGCTGATTGGTGTGGGCTAGGATCCGCATAGTCTATTGTATCTAAGAGCGAAGCTCGATGTTTGTGCTTGACCGCGTGGAGCCCTAGCCGGCCACGCAGTCTGACTGGATATATTACACCTCTCCCCCCCCTTGGTCTTGACCATGTGGAGCCCTAGCCGGCCACGCGGTCTGGCTGGATATATTACATCCTCCTTCTTCTTCTTCGCTGCTGGAGAGCACCATGTCATTTTTGTCGTTCTTCAGAGAGGGGCATTTGCAGTTGGAAAAGGGTGCCGGGGAGTACAAACCTCTGCTTCCTCAGCACTGTGGCTGCTCTTTCTAGCTGAAATATATGTGGATCCGATCATGGATCAATCCCCAGGGTCACGTGTGCCTTGGCCACTAGTCTCTGGAGAAATTACATCTCAACACTCTGAATTAACAAAAGACGAATCTGGGCCTGTAAACAGAAGGCAGTGCTGTCAGGCTACAGATGTTCCCCTTTCAAGGGTTGCTTATTCTGCAGAGACGCAATCCACGATAAGTAGAATGCATATTATGGAAAGAGAGAAGCCCTAGCCTGTATGTAAGTAGAGATTGCACTATATACGGGCTTTTTCCCTGGGGGAACGCGCTGGAACGGAGTTCCGGAACCTCTTCGACAAAATTATTTTTAAAATGTTTAAAAGTTGATGAGTTTTCAGTATACAGATTGAAAACTTCCTTTCCCTCTTGAGAGTTCTGGCATCTCTTTTCCCACACACACACATAGACACAAAGCCCTGCACGTGATTGCCATTTTGTGTGAATAATGCACTGCACGCATCTCCCGGTTTTGATAGGCACATTCAGAAGCCCAGGTTTTTGAGGGAAAGTGTTTGCACACCGTCCTATTCAAAACGGCAGCCACGCATTGGGAGGATCGCAGATCGAGTGCTCTCCCATTACGCAAGGTAAGAGTGCCAAAATTGTAATGACTTATCGGGGCCATTGTCCCTATTTTCAGTGTGTGTCCAAACCAACTTTGGTCTCTGCTTTTTTCAATCATTCACAACGTGTTTGTAGGAAAAGGGCCTCCACAGGCCACAAAGAGTAACAGCAAAGGTTTAACCAAATGTGCTAATAAGGCAAGTTTTTCTCTCCCTCTTAAAAGTAGCAATGCAAGCACAGTGTTAATTTGGTAGTTCTCCTTAATCTGAAAAACGGCATATGATAATAAGGCAAGATAATCATTAGGCATCAGTGACCTATTTTCCAAGACTGTATTTAATAATTAAAATAAAACAACGCTGCCATATTCCCATGATTATACCGGGTCACACTGTAGCCCCTTGATGTCGCACTGTTTGCGCTCCCACTAATGTAGTGACTGGGCTGTCTGTAAATTTGCTGGGTTAAAGTTGGCAACCTTTTCTCCGCCTGCTTCTCAGTGACCCCAGGTACATCACATGGCTGATACAAAGACACCTGTAAAAGAACAGCAGCAGATGTGATGAATTCTAGTGCTCGCGGTGTCACGAAGCACAGGCACCTCACATCGAATAACATCACTGGTATTTCGTGGAGCGGCAGTAACTCAAGTGAGTTTTAAACCCCCCCTCCCCCACTTTATCATCATATCCTCCGACAGGTACCCCCCAAAAATCAATGGGTAGGGATCTACATCTATCACAGCTTCCAGAAAAACCCAGTGTTAATATCAGGGCGAAAGAGGCAGCTCTAATTGCCTGGCTTCCTGCCGTAGCTCACATCCACCTGATGCCGTACAGTGACATTAAAATAGATTTTCAGCCCTCTGCACAATGAATCATCCACGGCTGAGAAAATAAATCAACCCTTCAGCTCAGTGCTGTTAGTGACGACCGAGGCGATCCCACAGAGAGGTCAGTTCTGTGCGTCGCTACGGCTCCTTCCCTGGGAGGATCCCCTGGGCCCGACTTGGAGCAGCTGGCGTGCCACACTCACAGATTCCGTTCAAGACCACTCCCCGCATTGCATGCTGGATGGCATGCTGATACCAGGACATTTGGACAAGGTACTTACGTACACACGCCAAACCCAACGCTTGGCATTCATGCCACACAAGGAACCTGTAATCTTGATGAAATCCAGCCTCCTCCTCATCAGTCCCTCTGCCCTTAACAGATGGTAGCTCTTCTTGTCTGTGGGTCTTGCGTTGCTCCTAGCACTTTCCATCATGCTGAGACGTGGCGCTTCATATCCCTAGGCCCTGGTAGGGATGCCAGCCTCCAGGTGGGACCTGGGGATCCCCTGGAATTACAGTTTATCTCCAGACTACAGAGATCAGTTCCCCTGGAGAAAATGGATGCTTTGGAGGGTGGACTTTGTGGCATTGTACTCCAGTGAGGTCCCTGTCCTCCCCAGGCTCCACCCCCAAATCTCCAGGAGTTTCCTGACCTGGATGTGACAACCCTACCCCCCATCCTCCACCGGTGGCCATGGGGGACCTGGCAACCCCAGCACTATCTGAGAGCTTTCTCCATCATGTTTACCTTTAACAGTAGCCGGGTTTAGCAAGAGTGGTTTCTCTTGCCATTGTACCAAAATCTGGAGACAAAAAGACCACAGATGTTGATCTTCTATAGGCAAAGTCCCTCTACATTTTATTTACATGACCACACACCTGCATTGCCTTGAACCCCATTAAGATTTGCTATTCTGCCCTAAGGAATGAAAAATGATGGACTGATAGTGGAGCAGCAAACCTCTCCTTTGAGGGATCTGAGCAGAGCTCTTATGGTATATTTAAGAGCCTCATCCCAATATGTGGGCACTGTGAGGCAGGCAACAGGCACCTCCTTTAAAGCTTCCCTAAGCCCTTCTGCAACATTGAGTTGGTTTGAAATGTACACATCTGCAGGCCTGGATGCATCCGACACAATTCACCCTCTCTGTGTTACAGCTGTGCACTGCAAAAATGTCTGGTTTAATCCGGTTTGGTGTAGTGGTTAAGTGTGCGGACTCTAATCTAGAAGAACTGGGTTTGATTCCCCACTCCTCCACTTGCACCTGCTGGATGACCTTGGGCAAGCCATAGTTCTGGCACAGCTGTTTTTGAAAACGAGCAGTTTCTGTCAGAGCTCTCTCAGCCCCACCTACCTCACAGGGTGTCTGTTGTGGGGAGGGGAAGGGAAAGGAGTTTGTAAGCCACTCTGAGACACCTTTGGGTAGTGAAGGGTGGGGTATAAATCCGATCTCCTCCTCCTCCTCTTCTTCTTCTACAGAGCACACTTTTCAGTATGTCAAAATTTGTGGGTGGTTTTGGAATTGTTTTGGGGCACAATTTGCAGAGTTCTGGAATTTTGGCACCCCGAAACAGAATGGGTGGGCGAAAAAGCCACCCTGAAATTAAAAAGGACCCCCCACACACCTAACAGGCCTTTAAATTGTTAAAGAAAAAAAAGGACTGAAGCCATGACTTACCAGCTCTCCAGAGCTGCATAGAGAGGGTTGCCACCTCTGGACTGTGAAATTCCTGGAGATTTTAAGGGTGGAGCCTGGGGAGGGTAAGGTTTGGGGAGGGCAAGGTTTGTGGAGGGGGGGCAGTGGGCTATAATGCCATAGAGGCCACCTTCTAAAACAGCTATTTTCTCCAAGGGAACTGGTCTCTTTTACCTGGAGAGCAGTTGTAATTCCAGGAGATCTCTAGCCACCACCTGGAGGTTGGCAACCCTATGCATAGCAGGGAGGTTTGGAGGTGGAGCCTAGAAGGTGAGGTTTGGGGAGAAGAGGGACCTTAGCAAAAAAAATGCCATAGCTTCCACCCTCCAAAGCAGCCATTTTCTCCAAGGGAACTGATCTCTGGAGGTCAGTTGTAATTCTGGGTGATCTCCAGCTCCCAACCAGAGGTTGGCAATCCTGGTTCCCATGGAGGAATGGCTGCTTTGGAAGGCATTATACCTTTCTTATATCTATGGCATTATACCTTTCTTTATATCTATGGCATTATACCTTTCTGAGGTCCCTCCCCTCCTCAAATCCCACCTTCCCCAGGTTCCACCCCCCCAAGTCTCCAGGTATTTCCTAACTCTGGACTTGTGGGGCGGTGCCTCACTTTCCCTTCTATCCCCCTCCCCACACGATTTCCTCATTCCTTCCCCCATATCCTCTCCCTTCCCCTACCTTGTTCTCTTCTTCTCAGCCATTCATCAACCTACCTTTTATCTATCTTATTTATCTATCTTATTTATCTTCAGCTATAGTTAGAGTTGCCAGATCCCCAGTCCAGGTGGGAGGTTCCCTGATTTTGGGGGCTTCAGCTCACTGCTGGAAACAGGCATGTCGATGTCAGAAGCAAAATGATGTCACACGGAAGTGTCGTGTGGTGATACTCTAGCATTTTGGTCAAAACTCTATGATAACTGTGGCGAAACGGGGACCTACCCTCAGCCCTGGGGAACCGAGGTGCCGTCCTGTGGCTTGCAAGGCCCCGTTTTGTCCTTCCCACCCTGCCTGGTGGGGCTATTCCTCTTCGTTCCGGCTGCCACCACTCACTGAATTAAGTCACCGCCTTCCTTGAGGGACAGTGAGACCCCTCTGGCTAAATTTCCCACCTTGGGAAGTGGTTATCTCAATGTTTGGCCGCCCCCTGGAGGGTTGGCAACCCACCAGTTTTAGGCCCATTTAAGTCCCCTGGCCTCCCTTTGCCCCTGGTAACGTGTAGAGCGGGGGAGTCTAGGTGGTTAAGGCACACCAGGCTTTTTAAACTCAACAAAGGAAGATTTATTGAACTATATACATTTTGGGGCATAGAAAATAAACTCAGGCACTTCCACACAACCTGGGCACACAAAACAAACAGGATCAAAACGCAAGTCTTCTGTCCCTACCACACACCCCCTCTCTACTTTGGTAGTGGAGTGCGGCCTCAGGCCAGGATTTGCGTTTTCCTCTCCGGTTGTGGAGAGAAACTCCAGCCCTTCTCCACGGGACTGGCCACCAGCACTGCCACCCTCCTGGCTCTCCACCACGGTCAATAGTGGCCTGGATTGCCCTCAGAGTCTCTGGTGACAGGAGTCCCACCTGCGCTCTTCCTTGAGCCTGCCGTCCACGCTGAAGACCAGGCTGAGACTGACTTTTTTCCTCAGGAGCCAAACAGTCACTCTCTCCCTGGCCCCACCCCTTGGCTCTGTTCCTCTTTTCCCACTCTTTTCCCCCAAGGGATGCTGGAAAGTGTAGGCAGGGAGGTATGGCAGCTCCATTGTTCCCTATGGAGTACCCCCCCACACACATAAGGAACTACCAGGCTGGTATCCGTTTTAAGGCCTGGCAGCCATTTCGTCACACACCACATGAACACTGACTTGACAGAGAAACTACAGGACTACTTGAACCGGAATGTGAGTGAATATGTGAGCACTTCTGACATCTCTCATGATGGAATCTGGGCAACTGATGCAGAGATCATGGCCACAGCGAATCTGCTGAGTTGCGACATCCTCATCCACACAAAAGCTGGTCAATCCATGGAATGGTTGACCTATCCCGCAAGCTTCAATCTGCAGTCAACAACAAAGCATGCACTTTATCTTGGAAACAAGCATGATCATTTTGATGTATACTGTTGGTTTTTTCCTGGTTGAAGTAATAAAATTATATGTGTGCAGAGTTCTAAGACTGAAGTCAATCAGCTTTCTCATGTGACTTACCTGTCTGTCTCTGCTCTACCATTTCTTTCTTTCTTTCTTTCTTTCTTTCTTTCTTTCTTTCTTTCTTTCTTTCTTTCTTTCTTTCTTTCTTTCTTTCTTTCTTTCTTTCTTTC
>NW_015159721.1:74877-98896 GCF_001447785.1 Gekko japonicus
GGTCTGGAACCGAATCCCTCTGAGCGAGTGGTGCAAAGTAAAACCATAACAAATAACAAATACAAAGGAAAACATCAACAGTTCAGGGTACAACACATTTTACATTCTTCCTGGGTCGGAACCCAGCCACTAGGTTGGCTTGACCTGGGATGGTTTTGTATTCCTTTTCCTTCTGAACTTTGTCGGTTTCAGAACAAGGAACTTCTTGAGGGTCGGATAGAACATCTCTGTGTGTGTGTGTGCCTCCTGGCCCTCCCGCTGGGGCTGGTCATCACCATGTCCTTTTTTGGTTTTGGGGTCTAGTAGTTCCCCCTCCTTTGGGGTTACCAGGCCCTCCGCGTCCCTTGCAGCTGCTTGTTCAGGCTGCCCCAGCAGGGTAGCAGACCCTTTTCCTCCCGGGCCCCCTTGGCCTCTGGAACCTGGGTACTCTGGCTTTCACCCCTGAGGACCTGACTGCCAGTCACCGCTTTAATTGAAAACCGGCCTGCCAGAAGATCCCTGCCTAGCAACACTGGGTAAGGTTGGTCTTTTTTCACCCCCATCTCTTTGAAGTGAACCTTCCCCCTCCATTCCAGGGGCACCCTTACCACTGGCACCGTCTGAGATCCTCCGCAGGCTCCCACAATGTTGAAAACCCTGTTGGGCATAATATCAGCATCAGATACAAGGTCAGACCTGACAAGTGAGACGGACGAACCCGTGTCAGCGTACCCCAGAACCAGTTGGTCTTTTACCCTCACCGGTTCTACAAATTCAGCCCAATCTTCCAGGAGCTTCATTGTGACACTGAGGCATTCATGCTGCACTAATGCCACTTTGCCTTCTTTCACCTTTTGGACAGCTGGTGCCGCAGGGGTAGGCTTGGGGAACTCTGCCTGTGCTTTAGGGCAATTGGCTTTGAAATGCCCAGACTCCCCACAGGTATAGCAGGTCCGGCTAGGGGGTCTATCTTACCCTGGGGTCTCTGAGGATTTCCTAACCCTAGGTGGGGTAAGAGGTTCCCTCCTCTGGGGAGGGGGACTTGGTCTTCCACCCCTTCCACCTCCTACCAGGCTTTTCCACTCCATCCCTTCCCTGTTGGCTACCAGCTTGTCTGCCAGGTCAGTGGCTTTGGTAAGGGTTTTGGGCTCCTTATCCTTGATTAGACATTTTAACTCCCTGGGGATCTTGGAGTAAAACAGATCAAGGAGCATCAGTTGAGCCAACCCCTTCATATCAGTCACCTTAGCTTCAGTTAGCCACCTCCCCCACATTTCTCCCAGTTTGGCCCCAAACTCCATGTAGGATTTACACTGCTGGGGATTTAAGGCTCTAAACTGCTGGCGAAAGTGGTTAGGTCCCAACTGGAACCGTTTGAACACCGCCGCCTTGAAGTCTTTGAAGGTGATCCCCCCTTCCTGGCTGGGCATGCTGTGGTACACTGCTGCCAACTCCCCAGTCAGGATGCTGCAGAGATAGGCCATCAGCTCTGCTTCTGCAAGACCCCACTGGGTAGCAGACTTTTCAAAGTTGGCTAGGTACACTGAAGGGTCTTCCCCCTCCTTGTAGGGAACAAAGTCCTTCGGAGTGACCTTGATCTTCTTACTCTGCTTCACCTGAAGGCGTGCCATCTCCATCTCGTGTCTGCGTTGTTCCCCCTGGGACTGAAGACGCAGCTTTTCCATCTCCATCTCCCTCTCCTGCTCCAGTCTGCGGGCCTCGATCCGCATCCGCTCCAGTTCTAGTTGTAGCTGGAGATTTCTCTCTGCTTGGACTGGGTTCATCGCTGCAGCTGCCCCTGTACCCTGGTTATGGTCTATTAGGAGTGTTTGCAGATCAGCCACAGTCATGTCTCCACACTCCAAGTTCCGCTTGGCACACTCTGCCTGGAGCTGTGGTTTGTTCATTTTCAGGATGTCCCGTGGCTTTGCAGGCTCCATCCTAACTTACTAAGCTTTCCCTTCTCCAGTTGACCCGAAAAAGAAAACAAAGCCCTTTTGGTTGGTGTTTCCAGTGCACTTATGCCACCCCTGGGTGCCCTGGCGTTCGATCCCACCGCTGATCCACCACGTGTGGCGAAACGGGGACCTACCCTCAGCCCTGGGGAACTGAGGTGCCGTCCTGTGGCTTGCAAGGCCCCGTTTTGTCCTTCCCACCCTGCCTGGTGGGGCTATTCCTCTTCGTTCCGGCTGCCACCACTCACTGAATTAAGTCACCGCCTTCCTTGAGGGACAGTGAGACCCCTCTGGCTAAATTTCCCACCTTGGGAAGTGGTTATCTCAATGTTTGGCTGCCCCCTGGAGAGTTGGCAACCCACCAGTTTTAGGCCTGTTTGAGTCCCCTGGCCTCCTTTTGCCCCTGGTAACGTGTAGAGCGGGGGAGTCTAGGTGGTTAAGGCACACCAGGCTTTTTAAACTCAACAAAGGAAGATTTATTGAACTATATACATTTTTGGGCATAGAAAATAAACTCAGGCACTTCAACACAACCTGGGCATACAAAACAAACAGGATCAAAACGCAAGACTTCTGTCCCTGCCACACACCCTCTCTACTTCGGTAGTGGAGTGCGGCCTCAGGCCAGGATTTGCGTTTTCCTCTCTGGTTGTGGAGAGAAACTCCAGCCCTTCTCCACGGAACTGGCCACCAGCACTGCCACCCTCCTGGCTCTCCACCACGGTCAATAGTGGCCTGGATTGCCCACAGAGTCTCTGGTGACAGGAGTCCCACCTGCACTCTTCCTTGAGCCTGCTGTCCGCGCCGAAGACCAGGCTGGGACTGACTTTTTTCCTCAGGAGCCAAACAGTCACTCTCTCCCTGGCCCCACCCCTTGGTTCTGTCCCTCTTTTCCCGCTCTTTCCCCCCAAGGTATGCTGGGAAGTGTAGGCAGGGAGGTATGGCAGCTCCATTGTTCTCTATGGAGTACCCCCCCACACACACATAAGGAACTACCAGGCTGGTATCCGTTTTAAGGCCTGGCAGCCATTTCGTCACAATGACCGTCAAGTTTTGGGCAAAATGCTAGAGTGTCGCTGCATAATGTCCTCGCTTTGATGACACCACTTCCGCATGACGTCATCGCACCAGCGACATCGCGCCCAGCCTGCAGAACAATTGGACCTGGCAACTCTAGCTATAGAACAAATTTAGAGTCCAGGGGCACCATTAAGACCAACAAAGGTTTACTCAAGGTATGAGCTTTCATGTGCAAGGCACACTTTTTCAAATACATCGGAATGGCAGGTAAGGTTCAAACGTATAGCCAGAGAATGAAAAGCAAATTAACAAATACATTTTTTAGTTTTCACTTTGCATCTCTTGAACATCACCGTGTTTACGTGGCTGACCAACTGGATCTCCCTGCAGGAAGTCGGAGATCACCCCAGATGTTCCTGTGATGTTCCAAGGGTCAGTGAGCAATCTCCCATTTCCTGCTCGTCGAAGCCAGGCTTCCCAAGTACTTACCGTGATTCAGCGGGGGACACAGACGTCCTCGCAGGATCATTCCATTTGCAGCATCTCTTTGGTTCCCGGCGTTCTGCTGGCCCCTGGAGCGGATCTTCCTCTGATGATGTTCCTCTGGTGGGCCCGCCTTTCCGGTCTGCAGCCCCGTGGCAGTCACAGCTTCCGGCTCCGTCCTTTTTGCAGGCTCTACCGAGCCGCGCCGCCGCATTGCCACGCCTTCCGGACTCCGCCTTCGCCCAGGCTCCACCATTCAGTGTTAGGCTCACAGGATTCGCCAGGTCGCCGTTGCCGCCATTGTTGTTGCCGCCGTCGCTCGTGGTCACCGCCACCGATGCTGCTGCTCTTGCTGCACACCTCCGCCAAGGGGGAGGGTGCCCCTTGCCACCTAGGGGCAGGTACCCAATTTATCTACTTGCATTATGCTTTCGAGCCGCTGGGTGGGCGATTTAAGATACATTCTTCACTTATCTTAAAACATCTTCATCATGTTACATGTTAATTTGCTGTTCAGACCCTGTCTATAAATTTGAACCTTATCTTCCATTCTGATGTGTTTAAAAAAGTGTGCTTTGCACACAAAAGCTCCTACCTTGAATATAAATTTGTTGGTTTTAAAGGTGCCCCCCTGGACTCTAACTTTGTTCTATTGCTTCAGACTAACACAGCTGCCCCACCTGAACCCTAGCTATAGTTATTATTTATTTACTTCATTTTTACCCTGCCTTTCTTCCCAGTGGGGACCAAAGCAGGTGATATTGTTCTCCTTGCCTCCTTTTTATCCGTCCAATTCCTTGAGGGTTCCCCACCATACAAGTGGGCCTGGCACCACAACACCACAACACTGGGCCACAGTTTTCCTAGGTAGAGGCTGGGGGGGTGGGGGGGCCGCTAAAGGCAGAGGGACAGATAAAAGTAAGTTGGCTGTTGGGTGGGAAGGAGACAGAGTCACCAACTCCGGGATAGGGACTAGCGGGCAGGAAGGCACAAAAGATGGGGAATAAAGCTAAAGCAGAGGGAAGGAGAAAAGAAAAATGTAGCAAAACTGTGGGGAATAGTGGCTGGGGGGAAGAAAGGTCAGGAAGGGGAGATAGCACGGGGAGAGGGACCCGCCTGGAGCTAAGATTCCCACACCCTGACACAATTTTCCAGGTCTCTTGCGTATTGTTGGGGTCGCGGTGGCTCAGAGGTTAAGACGCTGAGATGCAGACCAGAAGGTCAGCAGCTCAGCAGTTCGAGACCTGGGTGCCGCGTGATGGAGTGAGCTTCCATCTCTGGCCCCAGCTCCTGCCAACCTAGCAGTCCGAAAGCAAGAAACTGCAAGTAGATAAATAGGTACTGCTTCAGTGGGAAGGTAACAGTGTTCAGTGTGCCTTGGCAATTAGTCATGCCGGCCACATGACCATGGAAACGTCTTTGGACAGTGCTGGCTCTTCGGCTTGGAAACTGAGATGAGCCCCGCCCCCTAGAGTCAGATTCAACTGGCTTTCGAGGAAGGGAAACCTCTACCTCTACCTTTACTTGCTTATTGTTACTATTTTCTATCTACAAAATCCTGCCCTTCCTCCAAGGAGTATAAGATAGTAGACCTGGTTCACCCTCTTAATGTTATCTTCTTAAACCACTCTGTGAGGTAGATTAGGATGAGAAAGAGAGTGACAGTTCCAAGGTCACCCTGTGACCTTCATGACTGAGCAGAATTTGAACCCAAGTCTCACCAGTCCTACCACAACACTCTAACTACTACAGCACAGTGGATGCCGATTGACTCCCGGTTGTAGATAAACTGACTCCAGCCAAACACCTGGCTGTGATGCTAAGTGTCAGGAGTGCTAGAAGGACTGGCCTCAATGTCTTTGAGTATAGCATAGTGATTTGTGCAATATACACTTTTGTGCATACAGTTTTGTGCAATATAAAGTGGAGCTTTTCAACAGCACCAAAAGGAAACGCTCCCGATTAACGAAATGGAGACAGGAGCAAGAAATCTCTCTCTCCGCTGCTGTATGGAGGAGAAGAATGGCAGAATTCCTACCAATCCACTCAGCTAATGCTTTAGGGAATCCCAGAAACGGAGGGACTGGGGAGGAAGTGCTTTGAGTGCCCAGGGTAGGGCCTCTGGTAATATACTGTGATGAATTGTTAATAACTGGGCACTTATAATAAATGGAAACACACTCTTCACTGCAGAGTGTTCCATTGGTTGGAAATCATCCATTGTTCTCCCTTTGCCATTTCCCCAGCCTCAAGGCTCTGGGTTTCTTTCCCCACAGGAACATCACATGATGTACAGAAGGCGCTCCTGGAACACGGCACGCACTGTGTACTCACTTAAAGCATTTGCAGACGTAATATCTCATTTGCCAATTAGAGGAAGGAAGCCTGGTCTTACACAGGCCCTGTCAGGCCCTGGCGGTTTTTATTTCCACCATTGTGTTCCTTCTCAAAAACCCAGCATATATTGGTTTCCCGAGACACGCCAATGGGTCTCTCTTCAGACATTTACACAAATGTGCTCTTTCGTGCCCATCCTGTTTATCTATTTACTTCTCACCAGTGTTCCCTCTAAGCTGAGTTAGTGTGAGCTAGCTCACAGTTTTTTAGCCTCCGGCTCGCACATTTTTGTCTTGGCTCAGGAAGGCTGGCTCCAGAGCCAACTAATTTATGCAATAGCCAAATCGCTCGCTCTCAACTTTAATGCCAGTAGCTCACAAAATAGAGTTTTTGCTCACAAGACTCCACAGCTTAGAGGGAGCATTGCTTCTCACATACCCTTATTCTCCCCCCAGCAGCTTACAATATCCTTCTCTTCCATTTTACAACAACCCTGGAACTCTTCTATTCACAACCACCCCGAGAGGTAAGTTAAGAATCATTTCTATTGCAGACTAACACGGATCTGACACTCCAACCACCACACATCACTGGCTCTAGTCAAACCATGTTTGTGCGAGAACAGAAAGAACAATCATTCTTTAGCTGGCAGTCAAAGATCACCCAAGTAGCCTTGTTAGCAGTGTTCCCTCTAAGCTGAGTTAGTGTGAGCCAGCTCACGGTTTTTGAGCCTCCGGCTCACACATTTTTGCCTTAGCTCAGGAAGGGTGGCTCCAAAGCAAACTAATTTACACAGTACATATGTCGCGTTCTCCCTTAGTACGGGGAGTAGCGCCCCCGGTGGCCGTAGTGCCGGGAGCAGCATCCAGTGGCGACTCGACGGGTGGTCCCGGTGGCGGGAGAGGTTGCAGCAAAAAGGGGGGTAGAGAAGGGCCTCAGACCGGCAGGGACGGGGTTAAGAGAACCCCGTAAGTCCTTCTGCCCACACGCTGTTCCGTTTCCCTCTCTCTCCTCCTTCACTCTTTTGCTCGCTTTTTCTCTCTCACATCCTCAGCGTGTTCTTCCTCCCCGGCCCTCTCTTGTACCCACCTTTTATTTCCTTTTCTCCATCCCCGGGACCACCCCTCTGCCCCCATGGCCTGGGCCCCGCCCCCCTTTGTAAGTGCCGACGCCGGTGGGGCGTTCCCCGGTTGGGCGTGGGTATGCTGGCAGCGGCCTTGGGGGAGGGCCCTCAGCCCACGTGCTGCACCCGCTGGCTCCTGCTCGCCCGGACGTTGTGCCGAGCCCCGGTCTCGTCGCCACCGGTTGCGCTTCCCTCTCCTCCCTGATAGCTTGGATCACCAACTGCGAAATTGCATGGAACAGGCCCTCCAGGTCCCTTTGCAGTTGTTGCCTTTCTCGATCCACCATCTCCATTCGGTGGGTCAGTTCCAGTCCCTCATCCGGGGACATGCGCCCACTCCTCGCCTTCGACTGCTCCGTCACTTCGACCGCTCCGTCACCCACGGTGCCGGCGGGGGTTCAAAGGATGCCCCATGGGGGGAAAACCTCCAACTGGAGTAAATCCCAGATCGAACCTGCTTTCTCTCTGGGGGCCCTGCGTTAGCATATAAGTCTCTGCAGTGGAGTCCGGGTTGAACTGGCCCTACCTGGAGCTCGGACAATATACCGGGCTGGGTGGCTGCCGTGGCCCCGAGGGGGTCAGGAACACCAGGGTTGATGTCGTCTTTGGGACAGCTCCCTTCTCAGCCACGATCACCGGTGGCGTGGTGGTCACTGGTGTTACTGTCTGGGTCGGGAGAGGGATAGGGATTTCCTCCTCTCCTTCCTCCTCCTCCTCCTTTTCCGAAGGGTTCGGTTTCTCCTCTCCATTGCTCATCTCGGTTAGGAAGAGAGGCGCGTAGATAGAGAATGAAGGATTCTTAACAGAATGTCAGAACCCACAGCCAACAACGTAGTACAGGCTCATCAGGAAAGGTAATACTTTATTGAAGAGCTATATATGCCTTAACATAGGCACTGTTAAGAATGACGGCTGCCCATGGGGCATAATAGGATATAGGGTATTCGTATGCACACACACACCCCGCCCTGGCCAATTAGCCACCCTCCCGCGCGTGGAAGAAAAAGCTTCTGCCATTTAGCGCTGAAGCTGGGAACGAAACACTCTCCCACGGTTCCCAGGAAAACCAGACATCAACATCTCCACCTGCAAGACGTAGAGATAAGCGGTATAGCAGCAAAGAAGCGCAGAAGGAATGCAAAGGCAATTAGAAGACAACCAACCTCCCCACCCCCATGGCGGCATAGCTGACACTGGCGGGGCACTGGTTATATGCAGGCTCTCAAAGGTATCCTGGTGAGGACACGTGCCACTGTATTTTGGACCTGCTGAAGTTTGGATGGGAGACTAGTATTTGGATGGGAGACCTCCAAGGAAGCCCAGGGTCACTATGCAGAGCCAGGTAATGGCAAATCCCCTCTGAACATCTCTTGCCTTGAAAACCTGCGGGGTTGCCATAAACCGGCTGTGACAGGATGGCGCTTTCCACCACAAATTGAACCTGGATGTTAGTAAGACATGGATAACTTAGGCCCTCCAGTTTTTTCTACCAAAAGCTGCACCTGGTGGTATCAACCAAAGTTGATAAGAAGTGCTGTGAACCACAGATTCTTGGGCACTAAGCTACTCAAACATTTATAACCGGGACTGCTTCAAAAGCACCTCCAAGCTATAGATCTGAACCCATTAGCCTTTCTACCCCTCTCCAAGCTATTAAAAAGAGCAAAGTGTACAGACGGTGCAAATTTTTCCCCAGACAAAAGGCTAATCCACTGCAAAATGATAATACAAAGGCAGCAGTGAGTGTCCCATGATATATTCCCCAAGCAGAGAATCCTGCCCATTGTTTGCATGAGTTCTTCTTCCAGCAAAAAAAGGCCAGTAAGGGGCGGGGGGGGGAACCCTGGCCAAACTGTGTAATGTTCAAAATGTCTTCCCTAAATAAGTTTAACTTCAAGGTAATGTGAAAGTCTACCTGCTGTGCACGTAGACCCAATTTTGCATTAAGCCAGTAACCGTCCTGAGCATATTGTGGAAAGGCTGCATTCATTCTGTTCCATTTGATCTCATGCACAAAAAAGGGAAAGGGCTGTCAGACTCTGGGGCTTCAGAAAGAAACCTTCTGGTCTGAGGCTGGGACCTAGCCAATGAGCTACAATGGGAAGCGTGTGCTCAGAGCCCCCTTCAGGGAAGGAGGGAATGGAGGTGTATAATTGGAGCTTTGCTAGTAGCAGGTATAATGATGCCTGTGGATTGGACTCTTTTGTAAAAGACCTGAAGCAAATGGCCAGCATTCCTGGTAGAGAAAGATGGTTGCTTAAGGTGTGTTCTCACCCTTTCAACAGTCACACCATCTTTGGCCTTGTGGCAGCTGTGTATTTAGCAGACAGTTATATGCCAGGATTTAATAACACACAGGGAGGCGGGCCTGGCCTAGGATTAAGGTTGCATGCTCCAGGTTGGGAGATACCTGAAGGTTTTGGGGGTGAGGCCTGGAGAGGGCAGGGTTCGGGGAGGGGAGCAGTGTTCAAGCTGAGTTAGTGTGAGCTAGTTCACAGTTTTTTAGCTTCCAGCTCACTGATTTTCATCTTGGTTCAGGAAGGATGGCTCCAGGGCAAACTAATTTATGCAGCAGCCAAATCGCTTGCTCATAACTTTAATGCAAGTAGCTCACAGAGTAGAATTTTTGCTCACAAGACTCCACACCTTAGAGGGAGCATTGGAGGGGAGGGACTTCAGCAGGGAACGGTGCCTTAGAGTCCACCTTCCAAAGCAGCTGTTTTCTCCAGGGGAACTGATCTTTCTCTCCAACCCACCAGCTGGAGTTGCCAAGTCTTACCTTGCTGCCAGTGGGGGACGCCAGTCTCAGTCCCGGAGTTTTCTGTTGTATGCACAAAGCGTGCACACTGCGATGATGTCACCAGAAGTGCCATGCACATTGAGCAGGGGATGCTCTGGTGCTTGGGGGAGAACTCTATGGTCACTCTATGGTCACCATAGAGTTTTTGCCCAAATGCTAGAGTGTCCTCCATGCAATGTGCTCGGTATGATTTTGCCTCCGGGTGATGCTATCACTCCAGGCACATCAGGTGGGACAGGGCTCTTTGGGGGTGGGGCTACCCCACCAGCCAGCTGGCCGGAGGTGGACTGGGCCCCCCGAAAGCAGGGTAAACCCCACCCCCAGGGCCCCATCAGGGGGTGGCAACCCTAGGACTTCGTGTGGGTAGGGGCCTGGAGTTCTCCCAGAATTACAACTGACTCAAGGCTACCCAAGTCAGTTCCCCTGAAGGGAATGGCAGCTTTGGAGGGTGGACTGGACTCTACGGCATCTCAACCCTCCTGAACTTCCTCCCCAAATCCTGCTATCCCTAGGCATGGATCCCAAACTTCCAGAAATTTCTCAGCCTGGAGTTGAGAACCCAAAGGAGAAAAAGGAGGTTGAATAAAGTCTGTGGCTTTTCATGAACCTGAAACGTTGAGCACATTAAGCCTGCCTCAGCAGGGAGGGTGGGGTATAGATCAAATAAATAAATAAATAAAATGAACTGATTACAGTTTAGGGAATGACTGGACCCAAGATCAGGTTGATTAACAATGCGTGATAAGAGCCGGGGCTGCAGCTCACAGTCAAACCTGAAGACACTGTCGTGAAACTCTGCCGAATGACGCCAGAGGGCATTGTAAATGTCAATGAATTATGGGACATTTCTCCCGGAGAATTACAAGAGCACAAAGGACGCTGCTCCTAAGTATCTCAATGACAAGGTGTGGGGCCTTTGCTTCAGTATTCTAAGAGACAGGTATATGGAGTGCCCCATAATTCACTCTGGCCAAATTCTGCAAGCACACAACAGCTCACTGCCAGCAGCCTGTTCTAAATTAAGACTTTCCTGTTTTACAGCAATATTGTTCCTTATCTAAATGTTTACTTACAAATCCACAAATCCTCCAGCTATATTAGGGATATCCTTGTGCATATGTACACACGCACACGCTCACAAGCTGCTGGTATTAGAAATATATGGGAAACAAATGAAAACATGAAGCGATGAAGGAGAAATCAAGGTAAAAAACCCCAACCCTGGTGTTACCTCGCTCACTGTTTGTTACCATGACCTCAAATGAACCACTTTCTGTTTCCCTTGATATGTGTACAGAAATAGCTCTGATAGCTCATCTCATGGTTTTGTTTATGCACCCAGTTCAAACCATGCAGTTCAGTTCCAGATGAACTCCGACTGTAGAATTATGTTGGGTCTCTTCCGCTCAGAGGGGTCGTGGCTCAGGGGTAGAGAGAGTCTCTGCTTTGCAGGTAGAAGGTTCCAGCATCTCCCAGTTGAAAAGAACCCAGTAGTAGTGGCTGATCTGAAAACTTGTGTCTGGGACCACGGACGGCTGCTGTCAGTCGGAGAAGACGCTAAAAGGCCAGGGCAAAAAGGAATGTTTTGGCCTGCCAATATCCTGTCAAGTGTTGCTCAAGGATTTCCCTCCTGTAAAGCTATGCAAATAACTAGTCCTGGTATAAGATTTGCAGATGTATACTGAAGGGATTCATTAAAATGCCTTGTGGGTCAGCAGCCCTGACCTGGATAACTCAGGCTAGGCCAGTCTCCTCAGATCTTGGAAGCTCAGCAGGGTCGGCCCTGGTCAATATTTGGATGGAGACCACCAAGGAATACCAGGGTCATGGTGCAGAGGCAGGCAATGGGGAACCACCTCTGAACATCTCTTGCCTTGAAAACCCCTAAGGGGTCACCATCAATGTTCCCTCTAAGCTGTGGAGTCTTGTGTGCAAAAATTCTACTTTGTGAGCTACTGGCATTAAAGTTGTGAGCAAGTCATTTGGCTACTGCATAAATTAGTGTGCTCTGGAGCCATCCTTCTTGAACTAAGACAAAAATGTGTGAGCCGGAGGCTTAAAAACTGTGAACTAGCTCACACTAACTCAGCTTAGAGGGAACACTGGTCACCATAAGTCAGCTGTGACTTCACAGCAAAAAAAAAAAAAGGAGGGGGGTTAGCTAAGTACAGAAAGGAGTTTGTCATCAGTCCTGAAAGCAATGAAAGTCTTTAGTGCTGGTGGAACAGAGAGAGGGAATATAATATCTCTCCAGGGTGTGTGTATGCGTGTGTTTCAGACAAGCATATCCTTCAATACAAGCCAAGCGATCCAGGACAGTCTTCTCCTGGCCATCTCACTGTGAGATTATTCTTCCTCCCTATGCCCCCGCCCAGTGCTGCCACTCGATGCCCACTGGAAGAGATCCTTCCATCAACAGATTTTATTCTATTTATTTAGTACATTGTGATCCTGTCCTTGCTTAAAGAAGAACAAAATGTTCTATACCCCACTTCTCTCTACCCTAAGGAGTCTCACAGTTCCTAGTGATCTCATTCCTTTCCGCTCCCAGCAAGAGAGAAGAGAAGAGATTGGATCCATACCCCACCCTTCACTAACCAAAGGAGTCTCAGAGCAGTTTACAATCTCCTTCCCCTTCTCCTCCCCACAACAGACACCCTGTGAGGTAGGTGGGGCTGAGAGAGCTCTTTCAAGAACTGCTCTTTCCAGAAGAGCTCCAAGAGAACTGTGACTGACCCCAAGGTCACACCAGCAGCTGCATGTGGAGAAGTGGGGGATCAAATCCGGTTCTCCCAGTCTGCGCTCCTAACCACTACACCAAACTGGCTCTCACAGGGGCCTTGTGAGGTAGGTGAGGCTGAGAGAGTTCTAAGAGAACTGGGACTGGCCCAAGGTCACCCAGCAGGCTTCCTGTGGAGGAGGAGTGGAGAATCAAACCCGGTCCCCACTCTTAACCACTATATTGCACTGGGGCAGCGCATGTGTGGTTCTCCCCTCCTGCCAATAACCATGTGAGGTTGGGTAGGCTATGACAGAATCGCCTAGTAAATTTCATGGTGTGGAGATTTGAATCTTGGTTTCCCCAGCCCTAGCCCAACACTTTAATCACCACAGCACACTGGGTGTGTTCAGACGGGGGCTTTACATCGGTATAGGTGCCGGTTGCAATCGCTGTACTCACCGGCGTTCAGACGGGGAACATCTGCCTCCTGTCCCTAACCGGTGTAAACCGGGGTTTGAGCATGCGCAAAGATCGCCATTCTGTGAATGGCTGCCTATGTGCATGCTCAAACAGTGTTTTTAAAAAAAAAAAAAAAAAAATTTAAAAACACTGTTTGAGCATGCACATAGGCAGCCATTCACAGAATGGCGATCTTTGCACATGCTCAAAAAAAACCCATTACATTTAAACTTTAAAGGTAAGGACTTACCTTTAAAGTTTAAAGCCCAAACTGGCCTCCCTTAAGTCCCGGACTCCTCCGGATAGTTAAAGTAAGGGCTTTTTTTTTTTTTTAACAAATGCTCAGGGCAAAGCTTCGCCCAAGTGCATATCGCTCAGTTTTTTAAAAAAATGGCGGGGGGGAAACGGAAGCCTCAGGCGTCCGACGGAAATGGCTAGGCACCAGTGGAGAGCGATCAGACGGCGAGGTACAGCGTTTACAACCGTTGCACTCAGGATACCACCACTTGGGACCTAGTGGCAGAGTGCAACGGTGTAAAGGACAGGAGGCAGATGTTCCCCGTCTGAACGCTGGTGAGTACAACGATTGCAACCGGCACCTATACCAATGTAAAGCCCCCATCTGAACGCACCCACTGTCATAAAATTAGAGCTTGAAGGAAGAGAATTCACATTAAAGCTTTTAGGAATTAGCAATATATGCTAGTGGGAAACACTCTAAACCCCCTCTCTGCCCAGGAAAGCACAAAAACTATAAGCACAAACAGGCAAAGAATTTATTTCTACAATGTCTCTCAGTTTGAAGTACTTGAGGAAACTCTTGTTCACGTTGTTTGTGTTTGCAAGGACTGAGGCGTCTGGAAGGTATTTGCCGGCAAGCTTTGAAAAAGCTAATGGTAGAAGGAGGGGTAGTTTTAAAAATTGAAAATAAATTGGGACTGTTTCGTACAACTTGTGAATTGACCACCAGATGATATATTATTAAAACAAAATATTGCACTTTCTGAGAATTAAGTATGGAACGCGAAGAGATACAGGAAAAGGAAGCTGTTGTTCTCCCATGTCCCAAATCTATAATTTCCAGGGGATTCTTTTCTTGCCACTTACTGAACCATAATACTTCCACCTGTGACTAAGCATCCCCAACTCCCCTGGGTTTTCTAGTAATCCCAGCAAGAGACTGAACAGACTAGTGTTGTAAAGAATAGAAACACTGCAAAATCAGAAGAGTTTTCGGCTAAACATTAGGAAGAACATCCTGACAGAACAGTTCTTCAGTGGAACAGGCTTCCTCAGGAGGTGGTGGGCTCTCCTTCTTTGGAGGTTTTCAAACAGGGGCTAGATGGCCATCTGACAACGATGCTAATTCTGTGAAGATAGGCAGATCATGAGAGGGAAGGCAGGAAGGGTTGCATCGGTGCTTAGTTCCCGTGGCCCTTTCTTATATGCCCAGAGAAATGCTAATTGCCACTTTGAGGTCAGGAAGCAATTTTTCTCCAGGCTGGTTTGGCTGGGGATCCTGGAGGTTTTTTGTCATCTTCTGGGCATGGAACAGCAGTCAATGCAGGTGTGGAGAGGGAAGTATTGTGAATTTCCTGCATTGTTCAGAGGGTTGGACTAGATGACCCTGGAGGTCCCTTCCAACTCTATGATTCTATGATTGTGAGTATAGAAAGAAAATCCCTAAAGTTAATGAAGGAGGGGGGGTGTTCCTAGATTTAGTGAAAAGTGGGCTTCTTTTAGAAAGAAAACACCCAGTACTGTGTGGATCCATTAACTAACAAAAAGGAGGATAAAAGAAAGTTATGATCAGAAGAACAGATGTAATAAAAAATGTCTGGAACACTTTCAATGTACTTTTCTGTGCTTGAAAACACAGCCCGCTCTCAGCAGTTGGGGAATTACTGCTGTTCCACCTCTCCTTGTCTGGATTACCACAGCAATACCCACCCACCCATCACCACCAGGGAAAGCACAGCCAGTTCTGAAGACCTTAACTGGCCAACAGTGGTCTCCAGCCCACTTTCAAATGTTCCCTGAGATCACCTTAACTTCAACAGAGGAAATGCAGAGAAACATTCTCTCTTCTGAAGGGGAAGCAGCTGCCATAGAAAAGAAGAAGAAGAAGAAGAAGAAGAAGAAGAAGAAGAAGAAGAAGAAGAAGAAGAAGAAGAAGAAGAAGAAGAAGAAGAAGAAGAAGAAGAAGAGGAGGAGGAGGAGGAGGAGGAGGAGGAGGCGGTGATTGGATTTATATCCCGCCCTTCACTACCCAAAGGTGTCTCAGAGCAGCTTACAAACTCCTTTCCCTTCCCCTCCCCACAACAGACACCCTCTGAGGTAGGTGGAGCTGTGAGAGCTCTTGACAGAAACTGCTCTTATTCAAGAACAGCTGCGCCAGAACTATGGCTTGCCCAAGGTCATCCAGCCAGGTGCAAGTGGAGGAGTGAGGAATCAAACCCGGCTCTCCCAGATTAGAGTCCGCACACTTAACCACTACACCAAACTGGCTCTCTCCAGTAGCAGGCCCTATACATGGTTCTTTCTTTGGTGAACTGCAAGAAATTAATTAAGATAACAGTTTAAAGGTCCCGTGACCCCCACAGCACAAGTCCAGGGAGGCATCTAGCTGATGTGTCTCTGGATGATTCAGCACACTAGCTTCGCTTCATTCCGATCAGCCTGAGCTGAGGCCAGATAAACAAATAAATAAATATATAGAATAATTTTTATGCTTGTCCTTCTCCCAGTGCAAACTGGGACCCTAAATGGACAGCCAAAAACCATTAATCACAACCAAAAATGAAAAACTACAAAATGTAGACATAAAAAAACAAAAAAGCCCACCACCAATAATCCAATGCAACACACATATAATGTCCTGAGAGCCAGTTTGGGGTACTGGTTAGGAGTGCAGACTCTAATCTGGGAGAACTGGGTTTGATTTCCCTCTCCTCCACATGCAGCTTCCTGTGCGACCTTGAGTCAGTCACAAGATCTTTCAGAGCTGTTCTGGAAAGAGCAGTTCTTGAAAGAGCTCTCTCAGCCCCACCCACCTCACAGGGTGTCTGTTGTGGGGAGGGGAAGGGAAAGGAGATTGTAGTCTGCTCTGAGACTCCAAGTAAGGGGTGGGGTATAAATCCAATCTTTTCCTCCTCCTCCCTACAGTGCCTGAAACTGGCCCCAATTTCAACACTTAAAAAGCCCCTAAGTCTTCCCAAAGACCCTCTTTTGTTTTGCAGCCCCTACATAATGTTGGGTATCCGCATCTGGTATGACTGGATGTTTCAGTTACAAACATGCAAGGATGAAGCAGTCTTACCTACCCACTGCTTTCATCTCATGCAATCAGTGCTTTGGGCTTGTGTCCTTACAAACAGAAGGCTCATCCAGAAACCATGCAAAGAACACAGTTCTTCTGAAGGTAGGACATTTCTTCTTTCTTCCATACCCTAAAAGTCAAGGTTGCATGCAAAAGATAAGGTGTGTATGAAGGCTTACTGGAGACTTGGGTATTCAGAGGGTCATTTGGTCCGCCTGATGGGAAACTATCCCATGGCCTCCAGCTTCTGATCTGAGGTAGTCACTCCTGTTAATTTCACTTTGGACTCAGCACTCGGCCCTTTTTGCAGATATACTGCAGACTGGGAAAGTTCCAGTGATCTGGGTGCTAAATGAGAAGTCAAAAGCCTGTGCGATGTGGGTGGCGCTCAAAGCGAAGTGACAGTACCGGGCTGGAAAGTCATACATTTGCCATCTACAGTAGAGACACACAAGTGGATTATCTAATCTTCCTCTTCAAGATGATGAAAAAGAGATTGGATTTATACACCGCCCTTCACTCGGAGTCTCCGAGCATCTTACAATCTCCTTCCTCTCCCCACAACAGACACCCTGTGAGGTAGATCACGTAATGTACAAAATACATTACAAGATGACACTTACCTGAACATTTAGCCTTATGTTTAGATTAAAAGTGTTTCTTGATAGATCCTCAATGATCAGCCACAAGACACAGAAGGTGGTAGCCTTGTCTGCTTAAGCAACAAACTGATTTGTACCTCCTTGGCGGTTTTGCCCTGTTTTATTACATTTTCCCTCTTTTTAGGGTGGCAACTTTGGTTTATATTTTTTCCTTGAATTTTAAACACATTTTTTCTATTTGTTATTAAATACATTGTTTGAAAAAATTACAAGTAAAAATAAATGTTTGGAGATAGGGAAGCAGAGGTCATTTCGGGGGGGGATCGCGGGGGATCGCAGTTTCCCCGGGTGAGGTGCAGGGGGCGGGGCACACAACGAAGCCCCACCCCCTTCTTCTGGCAGCCCCCTGCTTCCAGCCTCATTTTGTTGCAGAAGGAGGAAGAAGCAGGAGGGTAAGTTGGCGTCCTCCCCCTCTGCCTGGCCGAGGCCACTCCAACCTGAACATTTAGCCTTATGTTTAGATTGAAAGTGTTTCTTTCCTCAATGATCCTCAATGATCAGCCTCAAAACACAGAAGGTGGTAGCCTTGTCTGCTTAAGCAACAAACTGATTTGTACCTCCTTGGCTGTTTTGCCCCGTTTTATTACATTTTCCCTCTTTTTAGGGTGGCAACTTTGGTTTATATTTTTTTCCTTGAATTTTAAACACATTTTTTCTATTTGTTATTAAATACATTGTTTGAAAAAATTACAAGTAAAAATAAATTTTTCTACGAAACGACCCCTGTAGGGAAGTATGCCTCTCATTAAGGAAAGAGGGTCTTTCACATATCAAAACATTAGGGAACGCTGATGTATTGGAATGCCAGAAATTCAGAATGGTATCTTCACAGTTTTGGAAGAATGGCAACATTGGAAAAACATTGGCATTTCAACATGAGAACAGTTAGATGGCATTTAGTTTCCCCTGTTTATAAGAACACAAAATAAGAGCAACAGTTTTATAAAACCATGGTGAATATGCACGTGTTTTTTGGCAGCTGCTTTTCAACAGAGCAACGTCTTGTGTTCTTTAGTGTAGTTTGGTTAGATATGTTTACTGGAAGTCTCCAGCCATGAACAGAAGTCAAGGAGAAGAATGCTCACCTTGAAGTGTCACTCCTTTGAGGCAACCATCATTACAGTGAAAATAAGAGGCTTTGCCTTACTGCTAGGTTAATGTTGTCATTCATCAGACAGTGAATTGCCGGATTGTGCTGCTCTTGTTGTTTATTGCTCACAAAGACCCCATCATTCTCAAGGTGCAACGCAAAAGAACAAAACAACAAACCACAGGAACACAAACCTTCTCTGGGGAAAATAGGACACGGGTTTTATGAACAGCAGAGCTAATGCGGGGCAGTCAGGACTCCTGTTGTAATATCTGAAGGCAGCAGAGTTCTAGACCTACATCTGATCTCAAGCGATGGTTCAGTGCTTATGCACAGCAGCAAAATTTCTAAGCAAAGGTAGACTCTTTGCAAAGGGGTTTATTTTATAAACAAGAGGAAAGGGGGGGGGAGAGGAGATTTTAGCTTTCATTGCAAAGCCTGTATTCTCTCACAGATCAGACTGGCAGGCAGACCAATCAAACAGCCATCCGCCAGTGTCATCATAGGCAGCCCCTTTAGTCAGTCTCCAAGCCCCAGTGCAGATGAAGAGAGGGCCGTTTCCCCTTCTGAATAGGAATGTGCACTGAAAACATGACATCCGATTGGCAAACGGATGTGGATTTTTCAAGGAATGATGCAACGGCATACCGCTAGAGTCCTCTTGGTTCGTGTCCTTAGAACTTCCTCACGAAATGTTCATGGAGCTTTCGTTCTAGCAGGTTTAATTCCACATTGCTGTAAAATGTAGCCAGATCGGAGATCAGTGTTTTTATTACTTTCCCCCAGAGTAATCTGCAGACAGTCTTTAGATTACACTGGCTGAAAGCACAATATAATTTCCTCCTCCAAAGCAGCCTGTTCTTTTGCTGGCTAGGATGCCTGGCTGGAACTCTAACCCAACCCTTTCCTCTCCTCAACCTCTCCCCTTTCAAACAAAGGCTTACAGATAATGCATATCATTAAGAAAACTAGTTCTAAAACAAAACCGGCAATGAGAGGACCCTCATCAGTCTGAATCATACTTTAATTTAAAACTGTGAACAGTAACTTCAAACACATGGGGGAAATGTCAAGTGCTTGAAATTGTGTTTTATGCATGAGCATCCTCACGTGGCTTTCTTGTGGATGTCCTGGTCCCCTTCTCTGCCCTTTGCCCTATCCTGCCAGTTAAAAAAAAATGAGCAAGAAAGAAAGATGTTAACCTTTGCGGTCCTAGGGAGGAGGAAGCGTTGGGGCTTGTCTCTTTTAGCATTTCGGCCATTTTGCTTGCTTGAGTCCCAGACCCAAGTATGTTCAATCAGTGTTCTAAATTGGATTGCAAATCTTTTGCATGTTCTCACCCTGGAATCTGTTCCACCTACAAAGTTCTGAGACTGCACAATAAATGGTGCTGCTGACTGATAGATTGGCAACAACGGTTCAAGCACAACACAGTGCATGCACTCACCATGGACCTGATTGTAAATTATGCATGATCTCCGGCATATGTAATTCAAGCACCTCAGCAAATTGTGAGCATGTGCCAACAGTAGCTTCCCACTCCCAGGTCATCCTTAAAACGGAATGCCTCTAACAGCAAAACTCCCCCCCCCCCGAAAAAAAGCCTACTCAGAATACTGCTAGCTTTAAATTGCAAACAACTAATCAATATGATCTTGTGGGGTGCTTGACTTGTGAGGAAATGAATATTGAGAGCAAGTAAGCTCAGTATCACTAACACAGTTCCATTTTTTTTATAGAGTTTTTCACAGTATCATTTCTATACTGGCTGGCAGTGCAATGGTTGATGTTGTAGTGCGTTCTGCTAGGTGATGTACAAGCTGCTAGACTCTATTCGTCTGGCATTCTCTGTTCCCTCATTTTCTCCCTTTTCTTAGTGAGGGTTTCAAATATGACCCTAACCCTTTCTAGCTACCTGTGCCATCTTTCCCCATTATGCACACACATTCTACCATTACGCTTCAGTGAGAACCAGTTTGGTGTAGTGGTTAGGAGCGTGGACTCTAATCTGCGAGCACCAGGTTTGATTCCCCACTCCTCCACAAGCAGCTGCTGGTGTGACCTTGGGTCAGGTACAAGTTTTTTCAGAGCTGTTCTCTCATGAGTTCTCAAAAGTTCTCGAAAGAGCTCTCTCAGCCCCACCTACCTCACAGGGTGTCTGTTGTGGGGAGGGGGAGGGGAAGGAGATTGTAAACCGCTCTGAGACTCCTTTGGGTAGTGAAGGGCGGGGTATAAATCCAACCTCCTCCTCCTCCTTCCTGCAGTACTTGTGATCCTCTGTCATGAAGCTTGGGAGGTTTTTTTTGTCCTTTCTTTGATATGCATTTATAACCTTTGCCTCTTTCGCACACATATCCACTGCCTTTGGAAGGTGAGTTCTCAGTTTCTTCTGGAAAATATTTTAATCAGAGACATTCATAGACTTTGGCTCCTAGACACATCCAGCTGGTGGATGCAGATCTTTCCCAGCATTTTGCTTGGCTACACAGCCCTGTGACACACACACCCCCCCAAGGCACTGCAAGGACTTGTGGGACCCTCACAGACAAAAACTGCAGCAGATCAGGAGGCTGCCCCAAGGAGCAGAATTCATTGAAATCTCTCCTCCTCTCTCTTCTATGAACAGAATATTCATAGGATCCAGTCCACAGAGCTGCCCCGGTTCTGTGGCTTTTTTTTGCAAACAATATTTGTAGAAATATTTCAGATTTCTGTCCAAAAAACTGATGATCATTATCAGATATTAGCACATGAGATAGAATTTCTATCCTAGCTATTTCAGGGTAGCAAAAATCGTAAAAACAACAGGTAGCCCTTATTCAAAGATGTTAACGCCTATCCTGTACATGTTTCTAACTTGTCATTGTTTATCAGCATGGGCCATTTCTAGTCCAGTGGGTTTCTTTTTCTTTCTTTCTTTTTTGCATGTGCCACTTTTTTGACATGTGCTTCAATGTGCAGATTTATCCCTGGCTCTTCTTTTACTTATTTAAAAATGTATGCCCCACTTTTTGGTAAGACGCCCTCCCAATTCAGTTACGATGAAGTCAAAGTTAACATCACAACATTCCATAAAGTACAAGATAAAATAACTGAAACAACAAACAGATAAGCATTTTACATTTTTTTCAGTGCCCTGGACTGCCCTTTTATCTTTTAAGCATGGCCTTTTGCAAATCTTTGGGCACTGTCTATCTATGGCCTCTGAGCAATAACCATGGAATTACAGATCCGGGTGGGACAGCCGTGTCGGTCTGAAGCAGCAGAACAAAGTTGGAGTCCAGTCAGGCACCTTTAAGACCAACAAAGCCTTATTCAAGGTAGGAGCTTTCCGAAAGCTCATCCCTTGAATAAAGCTTTGTTGGACTTAAAGGTGCCACTGGACTCAATTGTTCCACTGAATTACAGATAGTTCTGTTTTTCAATTGGGAGGGACACTTGCCAGCATTTATTAGCAACAGGCATCAAAGTCTCGTAATCGGCTTCTGAGGAAGAAACAAAAGATGTACAGCCATATTTGCAAGGCCAAATCCTCCTTTTCTAACTGTACACATAGGCATTTTGTTTCTTTGGAGGGTTTCAAAACCAACTGTAGTTTTGCAATAGGATCATTCCAATTCGTTCTTCCGAGGCATCCACAGACAATTTAGCTTGCTTTTTGCTCCCAAAATATTGTCAGTAGAGCAGGAGTTTTGATTAATTGCTTCAGCGTTTCAAACTTCAAATTTGCATCTGATGCCTGTTCTGCATTATCTTCTGTGTAAAGTTGCCAAACAGGATTGAATTTTCCCACAATATCCATTATTTCTAATATCCTGTATAGCCCATTGTCTTTTGATGGTGGCATATTTTAGATGGTTTGTAGTTTGCTGACATTTTACGTTTGTGTACCATTTTCAAGAAGCGTCTTTCATTTAAATATGTCTTTTTCTCGAACTCTGCATTTGCATTTCTGTTTTCTCAGTTTGATGCTAGTCGCTCCGCTTCTTTTTCGGGCTCTTGGCAGCTTTTGTTTAAATTCCTCCACATCTTCCCTCCAGCGTTGATCTTGATGCCATCAGTGTTTTCAAATATCACCCACACTGTCTTATGAAAGACCTCAACTGCTAATTTTAACCCCAAAGGCAGCCTATAAAAACCATATCTCCCAAAGGGAGTACTCAAAGTGCAGTCTGTTCATCTAATGGAATTTGCCAAAATCCAGTTGATGCCTGTAGTGTTGAAAAATATTGAACATGAGCTATAATCATTTCACCAAAATGTTCTTTCTGGCTGGAGGAAGGGCGCAGCTCTTTTGTATTTAGATTATATTTATAACCACAAGAGTTCTTTTAATGCTTATTAATGAATGCACATCCATTCTGTTGGTTCATCGACCTTTTTAATTACAATTTTATTTCCGAAATCACCATATGGTCCAGTTCTCCTTTTTAAAAAGTTTTTGTTTTAAGGTGAACAGAACCCTCCTAGGGGCATGAGTCATAAGCCAATTAGATTCTATTTTGATCTTAATGGACAGTTTGCCCAGGTCCTCAAACACACCTTGGTGTTGTCCTTCAATTAGCACTGTCCTATGAGCTATTTTATCTCCCTCACATGCTCACATTTGCTAAAATCTATGTACATACATAGGTGGTGGTAGTGGGAAGTGCCATCAAATTGCAGTCAACTTATGACAACCCTGTAGGGTTTTCTAGACAAGGGGCTAACAGAGGTAGTTTCTCATTGCCTGCCCCTGGGTAGCAATCCTACTATTTCTTAAGAACATAGGAGAAGCCAATGTTGGATCAGGCCAATGGCCCATCCAGTCCAACACTCTGTCACACAGTGGCCAAAAATACCAGGTGCCATCAGGAGATCCAGCAGTGGGGCCAGGACACTAGAAGCCCTCCCACTGTTGCTCCCCCCCCCAAGCACCAAGAAGACAGAGCATTACTTGCCCCAGACTGAGAGTTCCTATCTATACCTTGTGGCTAATAGCCACTGATGGACCTCTGCTCCATATGTTTCTCCAGATCCCTCTTGAAGCCGTCCATGCTTGTAGCCGCCACCACTTTCTGTGGCAGTGAATTCCATGTGTTAATCATGATGGTCTCCCATCCAAACGCTAACCATGGCCCACCCTGCTTAACTTCTAAAATCTGACCAGATTGGCCTAGCCTTGGCCATCCACATTGGGGCACCTACAGAGGTCCATGACATAAAGCCTGCACTTTGTAAAATCTCAGACTTGGGTGTACAATGATGTTCAAGTTCACAGGGAGGGTTAAATGTAGAAAAGTGAAGAGAAGAGAGGTTAGGCTGCAGGGAACACTGCAATGTGCTGTGTCAACGTCGGTCAGCAATCAATGCTGGCAGTTGAAAGCCCAGATCATGCCTCTGAGAGAAAGCCCGATTCAGCCGACTGATCGCATTGCCGAGCCTTCCTTCCCATGATGGTCGCCAGCTCCGGCTTTGAGGAATTCCTGGGAATTTGGGGGGTGAGGCCTGAGGACAGAGTTTAACAAGGGAGCACAGCAGCAGTGCAATGCCAGACCTCTGAAGCGGCCATTCCCTTACGGTTGCCAACTTCCAGGTGGGGCCTGTAGATCTCCCGGAATTACAACTGATCTCCAGATGATGGAGATTTGTTCACCTGGAGAAAATGGCTACTTTAGAGGGTGGACTCTACGGTATTATACCCTGCAGATCTCTCTCCCCTCACCAAACACCCCCCCCCTCTCTAGGAACCATTCCTATTCTCCAGGCATTTCCTAACCAGGAGTTGGCAACCCTACACTTCCTCCGGGAGAACTGATTAGTGTAGCCTGGAGACTTCTTGTAATTTCAGGATAACTCTACCCCTCCCCCCTCCCGGAGGCTGGTGACCCTAATTCTCACACACATTGGTAGAACTCAAAAGGAATGGCCCAAATGTCACACACGGGCACAGACACACACAGACACACAGACACAGACACAAGGAATGACCTGAATGTCATTTATATCTATATATACATATAGATATCTATATTTATTTAGTTATATCTATAAATACATTTACATTTATATAAATATATAAATATATATT
>NW_015159721.1:99218-106490 GCF_001447785.1 Gekko japonicus
CAGCAGGCCTAAAGGTAAGCATTGTCAAAGCCTTTCACAGCTTTTGAATAAAATATATTCTGCTAAAATGTTTCTTTTAAAAAAAGACAACCACAACAGTCTTGTTGTCCTGGCATTTGTTATCTAGACTCAGAACTTCAGCAGTGAGAACAAAAGCTCACTTGCAGAAAAATAAAATGCAACATGCCACAGGAAATGGGAGCAGGCAAACCAAAAGGGGGGGGAGTGGTGAAAAATACATAGGGGACACCGTTGCCATAGTAACTGGCATTACGGCTTGCTCCCAATAATTAATGGAGGGCTTTGCTATTACAGTATTCCTGAAATTTCACTTCCCCTGTGCTGCACTGCAGAATGCAGTATCATTTCCCCATTCATAAATATTTCATGACCGCAGGCTGCTGTGTTTCATCATCACTGCTAACACCCGGCCTAATCGCCCCTCGCAGGATTCATGTAGCCCTGTCAGGCTCAGGACGGCAACTTTCATTTCCTGCTTTTACTCCTCCTGTCTCCATTTTTATTTACTTGGTGTTCCACTGGGGGTTTTTTGTGGGGTTTTTTTTGGAGGGAGGGTTGCATCTTGAGGTTGCAGAAGTGGGTTTTTGGGGGGAGGGGGAGGAGGGTTTGGCTGAGATGTGGTAGGATCCATGGTTTAGGATTGATCTTTTTTAAATAGAACAATAAGATGCCGTGGCTGTTTCATATGCTTTACGCAGAAGCTATGGCAGGATTAGGGTTGCCAAATGTGCCCGGGGGGCGGGGAATCCCCCGCTTCGGAGGCCCAATTTCCACCGCGGCGAAATTGGACCCCGGGGGAAACCCCGCCCCCGAAGCTGCGTCACCAGAGGTGACGCAGCCACGTTGCTGACGTTGGAGGTTGCAGAAGTGGGTTTTTGGGGGGAGGGGGAGGAGGGTTTGGCTGAGATGTGGTAGGATCCATGGTTTAGGATTGATCTTTTTTAAATAGAACAATAAGATGCCGTGGCTGTTTCATATGCTTTACGCAGAAGCTATGGCAGGATTAGGGTTGCCAAATGTGCCCGGGGGGCGGGGAATCCCCCGCTTCGGAGGCCCAATTTCCACCGCGGCGGAATTGGGACCCAGGGGAAACCCCGCCCCCGAAGCTGCGTCACCGACGAGCTCGGCCACGCCCCCAACGTCAGCAACGTCTGATTCACTTCCGGTGATGTCATGGCGGCACGTGCGCGCACTCACACAGCCTGCTCTCGGACAGAACGGAGCCTCCCCCGCCAGTAAGATTTCAAGACTTGGCAACCCTAGGCAGGATGCCTTTTACAGGGTGTGGCGCTTTGGCCATAGCTCTTGAGCAATTGGCCACAGGTGGCACCTGGAGATCTCCCGCTATGGCAATTGATCTCCAGAGAATCAAGGTCAGTTACCCTGGAGGGAATGGTTGCTTTGGAAGGTGGGACTCTATGGCATGGTGAAGTCCTCCCCTCCCCTAACCCGGCCCTCCTGTCAGCAAGCTCCACCCCTAAAGTCTCCAGGTACCTCCCACCCCAGAGCAGGAACCCTGGCCACAATCCACCACAGGTAGGCGTGATAGATTCATGGATTTAAATAGGATGGAACAGCCATATACAATCACTCATTTACCCAAACGGACAACTAGGGTTTTTTTTCCACGTGTCATCAAGAAAAAGAAGAAGAAGAAAAGATTGGATTTATACCCCGCCCTTCACTAACCAAAGGAGTCTCAGAGCGGCTTACAAACTCCTTTCCCTTCCCACAACAGACACCCTGTGAGGTAGGTGGGGCTGAGAGAGCTCTGGCAGAAACTGCCCTTTTTCAAGAACAGCTCTTATCAGAACTACGGCTTGCCCAAGGTCATCCAGCCAGGTGCAAGTGGAGGAGTGGGGAATCAAACCCGGTTCTCCCAGATTAGAGTCCGTGCACTTAACCCACTACACCAAACTGGCTCTCAGAAAAAGAGGGGAATAGTCTTAAGTTCACATACATGTTATAGCAGTGTACAACAGTTTTAAAAAATCTTTTCTGTATAAGCTTTTGTCAGGGGGGCATTGTATTATGTTCAGGGTCTCCTTCTTCTCAAGCAAATATGGTAAATAATGCAGACCCCCTTAACTAGGTGCAGAGCCAAAGGTAGCAGCTCCTTTAGTGTAGAAATCAGAGATGAGTAGGGTTGCCAACCTCCCGGTGGTAACTGGAGATCTCCTGGGATTACAACTGATCTCCAGCCGACAGAGATCAGTTCCTCTGGAGAAAATGGCTGCTTTGGAAGGTGGACTCTCTGGCATTACACCCCATTGAAGTCCCTCTCCTCCCCAAACTCCACCCCCAAATCTTCAAGTATTTCCCAACCCAGACCTGGCAACCCTAGTGATGAGGAGGGTTTTGTTGGTTATGCTCAGACCATCCTTGGGTTGATTTCCACAAGATAGACTTTATGGGGGGGAGACTCCAGGCACAATCTGTGAACTCCTGTCCCAGTGTTGCCCTGCAAGCCTATCAATGTGTTTTTATGGAATATGAACTGTGCAAAGGGACTGCATAATATGGAGACCTGAGAATACCTGTTGAGACTGCACACCTGAGAGAGGGACACCTTCCTTTAGTGTTGCTGCCACAGTGATAGTCCAGAGTCACCAGACATCTCACCTGCTGTGAGATGAAGCAGTCCCATAAGCCTGCACAAAGCCTCAGGTGCCATGCCATGGAAAAAACATGAGGACAGAGAACTCCAGACACCATTAGGAGTTTCTTCCAGCACATGTAGGCAACCCCTTTCCCCCCTCTTCCAGCTACCTACAAATCTAATCAAGAGACTCTGTTCATGGTTGCTTAGCAACTAATTGCTCAGCCATCAGCCAGCCAGCTAGGGCCACCAAGAGACAATAGCCGTAGCCTGATGATTCAATCACCCTTCATCCAGGTGCCAGACCTCAGCCTAAGTTTCTAGCTCTCAATATTGACCACTCCTTAGTCCCCCTCCCCTCTTCCAGCCAGCCAATACTATGTTTTATGGGATGGACTAACAGAAGGTGTCACAGGGGGATGTGGCCAGCCTAGCCAGCCCCCCCCATGTTATAAATGATGCTGCCCAACCACATGGTCTCTCTCTTACCCTCTCCATGACCCCTATCGAAGCTTTAACCCTCTTATGTCCAGCTTGCTATCCACATACCCCACCTCCATCTTTAACCTCTAGTCTGCAGCTAGAGTCCAAGTGGTTCTGCTGGTCCAGAGCACGTGTTCCCCATTTTCTATTTATAAACCCCTCCATTCTTCCATTGGAATGGCTCAATCAAGGAAGACAGGTAAATATTGCCCAACCAACGAATGTCCTGTTAATGAAACTGAGTTAAGGCTCTATCTTTATTTCTTAGCATATGTATAAATGTGTGTGTGGTTGTGTATTGTTTGAATGATACATATCTTCCAGTAAAAAGACATCATATTTTACTGAATACAGTCTCTGTGTCTGTTCTGGTACTTACAGCAAAGGTGGGACTTCTGTATACATTGGTGTGAATCCTAATTTGCCTATTGCCAGTTAATAATCATAACCTCCCCTAGACTAATTAAGAATTCAAGGCAATTTGGCTAACACCAGTCATACATTAGTTGCATATTCTGCTCTCTGCACTTGGGTTGATAGATCTGGGTTGGAAAATACCTGGAGACTTTGGAGGTGGATCTGGAAGAGGGCGGGGTTTGGGGAGGGGAGGGGCCTCAGCATGGTACAACGCCATAGAGTCCACCCTCCAAAGCAGCCATTTTCTCCAGGGGAGCCTGATCCCTGTCAGCTGGGGATCAGTTGTTAAAGCGGGAGATCCCCAGGCCCCACCTGGAGACTGGCAACCCTACTTTGCACCAATGCTGTTTCTACTCCAGATTGGGATCGTGGTGCAGTGCAAAAAGAGATCCAGCCTTCACATCATAGAAATGGCCCGGGAGGGAGTTTTTTTACTTTCTGCAGACAGTCACATGGCTATGTGGTCCTCCACAACGGGCCAGATTCTACCTTCCCCATGCCATTTATTTTCAGAGTAACAGCTGCAGGAAGGAGAACACACACAATATGCCTGTGATTGAGTTCGCAGGTTGGGACTGGTGTCCCCAGTATCTCATACTCTGTGAACCCCACCTCGTGGAAATCTGCAAGTGTAGCAAGGATGCAAACAACAATGACTTGGGATGTGGTCCAGGGAGCAGTTCCTAGCCACTTCTGCCATGTTCAGGCACACAACGTAGTGCAGAAACAATCTTTTGTTTGGGTTGGTTGGAACCTTAAGTCTGAATAACTACGCAATGGATCACAGCCTTCATGCCACCCAATCCCCCCCCCCAGAATATATGCAGCTGCCTGTTAGAGAGGGAGACTCCTGATGCACCCATGGCTTTCCCCAGCAGGGCAAATTGTGCCCCCCTCCATTTCAGGTCAGGAAAATAATGCAAAGGAGAGGATGCAAAGGGAAGGATGAAGCCCCTTTCCCATAGGTACTGCCAGGGGTCATTTCGTAGAAAAAGAGCTAGGGGGACTCATTAGCATAACTCATTAGCATATGCCACACCATCTTTAACCTCTAGTCTGCAGCTAGACTACCCATAGGTACTGCCGTTGCAATCCAAATCTGGCACCACAAGAAGGCCTGAACACTTTACCTATGAAGAAAGGTTAAAGCACTTGGGGCTGTTTAGCTTGGAGAAACGACGGCTGAGGGGGTGACATGATCGAGGTTTACAAGATTATGCACGGGATAGAGCAGGTTGAGAAAGAGGTACTTTTCTCCCTTTCTCTTACTACAAGAACTCGTGGGCACTCAATGAAATTGCTGAGCAGTCAGGTTAGAACTGATAAAAGGAAGTATTTCTTCAGCCAAAGAGTGATTAACACACGAAATTCATTGCCACAGGAGGTGGTGGCGGCTACAAGCATGGACGGCTTCAAGTGGGAATTGAATAAACATATGGAGCAGAGGTCCATCAGTGGCTGTTAGCCACAAGGTATAGATAGGAACTCTCAGTCTGGGGCAAGTGATGCTCTGTCTTCTTGGTGCTGGGGGGGGCAACAGTGTGTGGGGGCTTCTAGTGTCCTGGCCCCACTGCTGGACCTCCTGATGGCACCTGGTATTTCTGGCCACTGTGTGACAGAGTGTTGGACTGGATGGGCCATTGGCCTGATCCAACATTGGCTTCTCTTATGTTCTTTAAATGTGGGGACTGAGAATGTGCAACTCATGTGTGACTGCTGGACAGGACACAGGATGGGGGGGGGGGAGACACCAGACTCAACCTGTGTACTTCCTAATGTCACACAGTTTGTATCTGAGGCCTTCTGCTCGGGAAAGCCTGTGCTGTTCCAATCTCTTGACGATTTGTCGAAGGGGCAGTGTTGCCAATGTCAGATGGGTTTTTAAAAAAAAAATTAAAATTCCACTTACTCCAATCCAGAAAATGACATATGCCACATACAGGAGGCTGCCTGCACACGAAGCTACAGTCCTTCCGGAGTGATCAGGATAGCCTGATCTCATCAGACCTTGGAAGCCACTGATCTCCGGGCAACAGACATCAGGTCTCCTGCTTTGGGAGGTGGACTGTATGGCCCTGCATCCGACCGAAGTCCCTCCCCTCCCCAAACCCCGCCCTCCTCAGGCTCCACCCCCAAAATCTCCCAGTATTTCCCAACCCAGAGCTGGCAATCCTAGTGATGAGGAGTTGGGTTGATTTCCCTGGGCAGGTAAGCCTTTTTGGAGTCCAGGAGCCTGCCCATCATTTTCTGGCCTCTGATGCCAGGGGTGAGGAAGAAGGCCTGAAATATATCCTGGTTAGTCCAGGCCAGTTTGGTCCTTCCTCAAAAAAAAGAAAGAAAAGAATTAAAGGGACATGGGGAGGGTAGGCCCGGCTTTCAGATCCATGTTTACCCAACTGTCAGCAGTTAGTTGGGGTCTCTGGGGGAGGCTAGGTCTTCCCACTGAACAACATTAGGCCACTTTCAAATCTAAAGGTAAGGGAAGCACTGACTAAAAGCTGTTTCCTGGGACCAACATCTTCTCTCTTCCTCCCCAGTCATGGCTGTCCTGAAACACAGAACACTCCTGAAATTCTGGGAGATAAATTCTCTTTACTCCTGCTGGGAGTGTTTGGGGTCATTTCAGATATCTCCAAGCCGGCCCAAAATAGCAAATCTTGGGTTTATTTTTGGCTCAGGAATATATCCAAATGCACACTCCTCATTCTGTCAAAACTGATCCTGCCACTGTGCTCTGCAAAGGCTGAAGCTTTAATGCAGCCCTTAGAAGCCTCCTCTGATGGAAGAGTTGCTGTCTTTGGCAGGGGGCACTTTAGGCCAGAGGAAGTCTTTGCTTTGCTTAGTGGAGTGGTAGGATACAAGTCCTGGAGACATGGCATATGAATAACCATTCACAGAAAGAGAGAGCTGCTTGGACATACACACACACACACACCTGCCTGATACTGAATCAGAGATCGTTTGTCCATCACAAGCAGTATTGTCTACTCAGACTGGCAGTGGCTCTCCAGGGTCTCAAGCGGA
Organism: Gekko japonicus; assembly: GCF_001447785.1. NCBI lineage: Eukaryota > Metazoa > Chordata > Lepidosauria > Squamata > Gekkonidae > Gekko > Gekko japonicus. The sequence continues at coordinate 105,763 of NW_015159721.1, forward strand.
GGTCTTTCACACCACCTGCTGCCTGGTCCTTTTAACTGAAGATGCTGGGGATTGGACCTGGGACCTTCTGCATGCCAAGCAGAGGCTCTGCCACTGAGCTACAGAACCGCTTCATGGCTCTCCAGGGTCTCAGGTGGAGGTCTTTCACACCACCTACTGCCTGGTCCTTTTAACTGTAGGTGGTGTGAAAGACCTCCACTTTAACTGCTGGGGATTGAACCTGGGACCTTCTGCGTGTGAAGAAGAAGAAGAAGAAAAAGAGATCATATTAGATTAGATTTATACCCCGCCCTTCACTCGGAGTCTCAGAGTGGCTTACAAACTTCTTTCCCGCCCTCTCCCCACAACAGACACCCTGTGAGGTAGGTGGGGCTGAGAGAGCTCTCAGAGAACTGTTCTTGAGAGAACAGCTCTGATAGAACTATGGCTTGCCCAAGGTCGTCCAGCAGCTGCAAGTGGAGGAGTGGGGAATCAAACCCGGTTCTCCCAGATTAGAGTCCGCACACTTAACCACTACACCAAACTACCACTGACCCGTCACCCCTCCCCTATAAGGTACTGACAGTGGACCATCATCTTCTAAAATATTTACATTTAGGGCTTAAAGTTTAAGAATCGGTATGCTCAGATTCACTGCAGATCCCTTTTAAACCTTTAATCTATGACACACCAAGCTTGCTGAGTCATACGTGTCCCCTTAAGCACATGAGCCATTCCCAGGGTGACCT
>NW_015159721.1:109184-143638 GCF_001447785.1 Gekko japonicus
GTCCCCTTAAGCACATGAGCCATTCCCAGGGTGACCTAGACCACCATCTGCAGAGGGAATTATTTCAATGAGCTGACTAATCACTTTGAAATTAATACATGTACTCTTGTGTGACTTGCTGGGATGAAAAACTCAGGATACAGCAAACTACCCAAAGAACAGCTCTGATGGAGAAGAAATGAGTGTGAAGGGGGGGAAAAACCCAAACTTTTTTTTAACATTCGTGTCTACTGAACCGTAGGCAGCGTTTCTCACTGACGTTGGCCTACTGCATTTCCAGACAGGGCTTCAAAGAAATGAATGGCAAATCAGTGATCTCCTCGAAATAAATGTCTGAGATCCTCTTGCCAAGCTCAGATGCGTCTTTTAGTCTAGGAATGCCTAGCCTCAGAAAAATGTGAGCTGAACAAGAAGTTGTTTTGTTTTCAGTCACTGAGCAAACACCTGTCTCTTTGGATTGCAATTTGACTGCAAATCACTAGCAGCCACCTCAAGCACTCACAAAAACTGTTGACCTGCTAGAATGCTTGAAAATATTTTAACTTGTAATGCTGCAGGTATGTATTCTCACACTGCTTTCCTGCAGTTGCTCCTGTCCCTCCACCTACTCCAGCACACCTGACAGAGAACTTTTACATGTTGCAAAGTCCTTGTGTTTGCTGAGTGCCGACAGAAGGACTCTGAAACAGATCTCCACTAAGAGTTGTGGGCCGCCCAGACTAACGGGAGCCTTTTTTCTCCCTGTGACTGGGGTGCGCAGGCAGAAGTCATGGCCAGCTCCCCTGTTGCGCTGTTTCCCCCTCCTCAAGACACCCAGGGGGTGCTGCTGTTGGCTCTGTTGCTAACTTATGTTCTTATGTTCTTATGAGTCTGCAAACGGACCAAGTAGTGGTGCTACGGGATGCTATATAAGGAGGAGAAGACAGCATGGCAGGGAAGGTAGTTTTCCTTGTTTGGTGTCGTGGTTAAGTGGGTGGACTCTAATCTGGGAGAAACAGGTTTGATTCCCCACTCCTCCACTTGCACCTGGTTGGATGACCTTGGGCAAGCCATAACTCTGGCACAGCTGTTCTTGAAAAAGAGTAGTTTCTGTCAAGAGCTCTCTCAGCCCCCCTACCTCACAGGGTGTCTGTTGTGGGGGAGGGGAAGGGAAAGGAGTTTGTAAGCAGCTCTGAGACTCTCTTGGGTAATGAAGAGAGGGGTATAAATCCAATCTCTTTTTTTGTTCTTCCTGGAGAAGGGGGTGCTGCTGTGTGGAAGGCTTCTCTAGCCTCCCATTTCTGCTTAGTTTTTTGCTTGCCTGGTTTCCAGTGCCAAGCACAGGCCCCCCGTGGACCACTGCTCTAGATTTTCCTCTTTCTTTAGCCTCTCTTTTTCTTCCCTTTATGGATGCCAGCCTCCAGGTGGGACCTGGGGATCCTCCAGCATTGCAGCTCATCTCCAGACCAGCGTTCCCTCTAAAAGCTGAGTTAGTGTGAGCTAGCTCATAGTTTTTTAGCCTCCGGCTCACGCGTTTTTGTCTGAGCTCAGGAAGGATGGCTCCAGAGCAAATTAATTTATGCAGTAGCCAAATCGCTGGCTCACAACTTTAATGCCAGTAGCTCACAAAGTAGAATTTTTGCTCACAAGACTCCAGAGCTTACAGGGAGCATTGCTCCAGTCTACACATATCCGTTTCCCTAGAGCATTGTACCCCATTGAGTTCCCTGTCCTCCCCAGGCTCAGTCCCCAAATATCCAGCAGTTTCCCAGCCTGGATCTGGCAACCCTACCCCCCACATCCCCCACTGGTGGCTGGGGGGGGGACCCCGCAACCCTATTACTCCCCCACAGCTATTTCCCTCGCTGAGTGCACCTAAGGTTTTTCAGTGTCCTGCTAATTCACACATCAAGAGGAATCTTGTACTCAGTTGAGCCACATGGCATGACTGGCCGGCCACAACAGGCTGGAAAAAAGCTCCGCTTTAACAACTCTAATTCCAGAGAGAGGAGCAGAGGCAGCACAGGACAGTGCTGCTTGTTGCTGATAAGTTTGTGTGGGCTGCCGAAATGTCTCATAAAGAAGAAGACAGGGACCCAGTTCATGGGTATTCCACAAGGGAAAGTGAATTCAGTGGGTGACAGGATCACCAGTACAGCGTATTATGCAAGCGTGGTCTCCGTGCCCCCTTAACTTCAGTAACTTCAGTACCACAGCTTAACTTCAGCAACACAGTGCAGATCCTTGTGCTTTTGCTGGCAACTGCTGCCAAAGCAACATTTAAAAAAAATCTGCACTGCCAATCAAATCTCCAATAGTCAATCAAAAGCCTTGCTGGGCAAAAGCCCTACTTGGCCCCACCCACTTCCTAAAAATGCTTGGCGGGTGCCAGAAAAGGTGTTGGTGGGTGCCACATAGGGTTGCCAAGTCCCTTGGACCTGCCGGTGGGGGTGAACTAACAGGAGCGGGGAGGAGCACCAAAAATAAATGTGACGTGCATACATGACCCGGAAGTGATGTAGGCACATCATGGATGTTGGGGGGGATGCTCTGATTTTTAGACAAAACTCTATGGTAGAAGCTAATTCTCTGGTTTGCGGGCAAAACTCTATGGTAGAAGCTGATTAAGAAGAAGAATTAGCATCAACCATAGAGTTTTGCCCAAAAATCAGAGTGTTGCCCCAATGTGCCTACATCACTTCAGGGTCATGTTGAAGTCACATTGGGGATGTCACTAAAATGTTGGCCGAGACTCCCTTTTTTTGCAGTGTCCCTCCCACCGGCCAGCTGATTGGTGGTGGAGAGGTGGAGAGAGTTGGGCTCAAAAGCGAGGGACCCCCACCCCAGTTGTGGGGGGTCTGGCATCTCTAGCGCCATGGCAACCACTAGCACCACGTTGGGAACCCCTGCCCTAAAAGGTGTTAACTCTGCCCTTGTAAGTAGCTCCTGATGCCAATGCCTAAGAATGGCCCTGAGCCAGAGCTGTACCAACCTTCAGAAACAAAACAAGTCAGGTGCAAACCCAACACTGGGAAGACGGACGCATAAAACAACAGCTGAAAGCCACAGCTGAAAGCCAGGCCCCAGAACATCATCTTCCATCATACTGAAAGCACAACTGGCTATTGCACAGCGTTGCACATTTTCAAATGAATGGACTTGTGTGTCCCGTTAAGTACATGAGCGAAGCAACTCCCGTTTCCAGTTCCTGTCTGATCCAGATATTCATCCCATTAAGACTCACTCTGCACTCTCATCAGGGCTATGTGAAGTACAGGAGGCCATCCGAAGAAGCACTTGGTTCTCCGCTGGCTGCCTGAAATTAGCAAGAGAGGAAATGGCAGAGGTTTTTTAACCTGACAAAATGCATTTATGAGAAAAATCGCTTTCAAATGACATCAGCTACACGTTGCATGTAGCACTCATTTTCTTTACAGCCAAACAAGGTTTTTGAAATATCTTTGAGCTATTTCTACCATGCAGTTCAACAGAAAATGTGTTTAAAACATTTGACCTGTTAAAGGTGAGGTGTTTCCTTGGTAACTGCTTCAGATTCCAAAATACATTTTGCCATGCCGGAAAGTGGCCTGAATTTAAGGCAGCCACGCCAAAAATTCCCCATCCGGCAGAGGCCCAGGGGGCTGCACCCATTCTTTTCCGCTGGGGAAAAAGCGTTAGTTCCAGGTGAATTTCGTCGATTCATCAATTCCACCTCAATCAAGAACAAAAAAACTGGAACAATTAAGAATTATTCTTCCAGTTCTGTAACTCACTTTTCTATTCTTTCACATTTATAGTATGAATAAGAAAATGAAGAGATGCATTTCCAGAAAGAATATGATACAGTATCTGGGGCCCAGTTTGGAAGAGATACTATTAAAAGATCCCCCACAATTAATTAAACTTGATTTAAGATTATGTAAACATGAACATCACAGCGGTTTAATAAATGTGCTTAATATTCTTGAACATCTGTATCATTTATATTGATGCTATATTCACCAGCAGCATCAGCCCTGCTGACAGATAGGTATTGCCAAATTCATCATTCATGGCCCGAAGATGGGCTGGGTAGGACAAAGAGCAGGTGCCAGCTGGTATCCGAAAACTCAGATTGTGCATCAGCATGTTGCAAGTCTCCATGCTTGCTGCAAGTCCTCCATCCTTGTTGCAAGTCTCTCTTGGGGAGCAATACAATCCACCCAAAAGGTGTTGGATCCCAAGCATTCGAAATAACTCCACGTTGATGAACAAAGCAAGATTTCAAAGCGATGGTTTAACCAGAACAGGACATTGTTAGGAATAACTACAGGAAGTCCTAAGGATACTAAACAGGAACCGGAATGACAATGGCAGCTAGCTGACAAAAGGCAGTAAGAGAAACTACTTCCAAACAGGCTGCAGCTCCCTCTGCCCAGGGCAAGGCGGCCTTTAATGTCTGATCCCCTGTTGGTTTGGTTTGTAACCTGCTTGTGGGCAACAATATTTAGAGCCGAAGAAGAAGAAGAAGAGAAGAGATTGGATTTATACCCCGCCCTTCACTCGAAGTCTCAGAGCAGCTTACAAACTCCTTTCCCTTCCCTTCCCCTCCCCACAACAGACACCCTGTGAGGTGGGTGGGGCTGAGAGAGCTCTCCCGAGAACTGTCCTTGAGAGAACAGCTCTGACAGGACTATGGCTTGCCCAAGGTCATCCAACAGCTGCAAGTGGAGGAGTGAGGAATCAAACCCAGTTCTCCCAGATTAGAGTCCCCCTAACCACTACACCTAACTGGGGGGGGGGACACATGTAACACACTTTTCAGGTGCAATTGAACAGCTTGATTGTGTCCAAAGGAGGGGGAAGGATGATTGTACATGTGTGATTACAGACTTCGCCACCACAGCTGCCACCTCCTGCCACCACATCTGCTGTTGCTGCCTCCTCCGAATGGTAGAAGGCAGGCTGTGTTTTTTAAAAGTCTGACATTTTCAGATGAGTGCCACATTGTTAATGATTGATGCAGTGGTTAGGAGCTCGGGTTTGATTCCCCACTCCTCCACATGCAGCTGCTGGTGTGACTTTGGGTCAGTCACAAGTTTTTTCAGGTCAGGGCACACAAACATGACAGATGCCACCAAAGCAGACAATTTAAGCACAGATAATTTAAAGATGCACCTGATTGCACATGCACAAAGAAGGGGTGAACTATGTTTCTTCCTATGCTCAAAAAATCATTCACTGTAATTACTTGGGGGTCGTGACTCTGGAGTCAGTATGATGTAGTGGTTAGAGTTTTGGATGAGGACCTTGAGACCCAGGTTCAAATCCCCTTCTGCCATGAAGCTCATTGGGTGATTTTGAACCCATTAATGGACTAATAAAGGTAAAGGTTTCCCTTACTTGAAAGCCAGTCGAATCTGACTCTAGGGTGCAGTGCTCATCTCCGTTTCCAAGCTGTCCGAAGACTTCTCCATGGTCATGTGGCCGGCATGACTAAACGCTGAGGCGCATGGAACGCTGTTTCCTTCCCATTTATCTATTTGCAATTTTTTGCTTTCGAACTGCTAGGTTGGCAGGAGCTGGGACCAGAGATGGGAGCCCACTCCATCATGCGGCACTTGGGTCTCGAATTTCCGCACTACAGACCTTCCGGCCTGCAGTTCAGCATCTTAACCACTTGAGCCACCACTGACCAGCATTACACAAGTGCAAAAAGGGGCTACAAACAGCATTATATGAGTTACTAATATAGTTTAGCATCTTAACCACTTGAGCCACCACTGAGCAGGATTACACAAGGGCAAAAAGGGGCTACAAGCTGTCTACTGCTTGTAGCTGTCTATTTTCCAAAGCACAACTGGGTCATAATGAAACTAGAGCAGAGGCAATTTGTGACGAGTGCAAAGCTTCCTGGCTTGGCATTCGAGTTTAAAATATAAAAACATTGAGGCGATGTGGTCTGGTGAGGAAGGTCAACCTGTGCGTTCACAAGGAGTTCAGCCAAGTTTGGCTGGTGATCGCATTTGCATTGAAAGCCTCAGCATCCCCGATCAGGACCACAAAATCCTGTCAGGGGGTTAAATCCATCAGAAACCTTCTGGAAGAGGGGCAAATTTCACCAATTTCCCCCTCTCACTGCATATTTCCCTGTCACCAGGGGTCATTTCCTGCAGGAGCACACAGGAACGGAGCTCCAGCTGTAAGGAGCCCAGGAGCACATGCAACAAGCCCCACCCCCTGCTCCCAGAAGCCCGCAATCAGAGCAAGAAGCAACCAGGTAAATTGCAGAGCTCCCCCCCCAGCCTGCGAGGGCAGATCTGCACGTCCCCCCCCCCAATAGCTAGCAATCCAAAACAGTCCAGTGGAGCCTGAGTGGTGGGTGTTGTCTTCTGACTCACTTCAGGTCAGGGGGTGTCGCATATGCAAATAAGTTATGCTAATAAGTTATGCTAATGAGCTCCTGCACCTCTTTTTCTACGAAATGACCCCTGCCTGTCACGCTGTCCCTGGAGGATTCCCTGTCCCCTGAGCAGGAGCTGGGAGGTGAGGAAGTCCCATCATGAGGACAGAAAATGCTTCCACCAGTGGAGATTTTCTGTGGAATCCAATTCAATAGCTTCATAGATGTCTTAAGAATAGGAGTATGGAAGATCAGAGGTTCTTTTCTTCAGCAAAGTTGTGGGGGAGGATTGTCCATTCTCCTCTGTGGCTTTGCTTCCTACACGCTGCTGTATTTGGGGTTATTAAGTGACAAAAATCAAACAGTTTTGCCTTCTTTTGTGCTTTGAATTGGAGCTCAATGTGCAGAAACACTAAGGGGAAGCTGTTCACAGTGTGGCAGCATGTTTTATCCTTTTCTATTGTCTGCCCCCTCAAGCTTCTGTTAAAGGCACAGCTACAGCGGCTGGCTGAAAATTGGCAACCGTAGTGATACCTCTAAGGGAGACAGTGGCAGGGGAATGGTGATACCTAGCTCCAGGTCACATGAATTAACAGAGCAGGAATCAATACAGCACCTCTGTTAGTCCCTCTAAAATGGTATCACACTACTGTTGGTTAGGGTTTTTTGTTTGTTTGTTTTTTGTGGGCCGACACGGCTCCTGCACACTTCCTGTAAAGAAGAGTCTCTGCTCCTCTTCCTCTTTTGCTTTAGTTTTTATCTGACAGCTTAATCTCACAACCATTTCAGCCTGTGGCACTGGCAGCCATGTTTCTTTGGGCGGAAAACAGGCCAAACTGACTGCCAGGTGCTTCAGCATGTGCTTAGCCAGTCATGACTGTGTCATCCTGGACTAAAATCAGCACTGATTCAGCATTGGGCAATGCAGCACTAATCCACATTGTAAATGTGCATCTAGCATTTGCTCCGCTGTTTTACCAAACCCGCACTGGAACAGAAATCCCCCTCTACATTGCATGCCACTTTCCCTTAGATTGATTGTCAGATTTGATGTCAGTGTCCAGACTGTATGCTGCTTTCACTTAGTTTGTTCTCTCGGTTTTATGGTACTGTCTGCATAGATTTATGGCTGTTTTATGGCCATTCAGGGATGACTCTGCAGTCAGTACAGTGTTGGCCCTGGGGTATCTGAATGTGGTTTTGAGCTGCATCGTTTTTCTGTTCCAGTGTGGGTTTGGTAAAACAGCAGAGCAAATGCTAGATGCAGATTGGGCCAGTGCCAGCTTTTAGCAGCCTAGTCAGTCTGTTTCCACACAAGGATCTTTTCCCTCACAGAAAGAAGGAAGCCTCCTCATTTAAGGGAAGTGGCTATATGATGTTGTGTTAGGGATGCCAGCCTCCAGGTGGGGCCTGGGGACCCCCTGGAATTGCAGCTCATCTCCTGACTACAGAGATCAGTTCCCCTGGAGCAAATGGCTGCTTTGGAGGGTGGACTCTATGGCATTGTACCCCACTGAAGTCCCTGTCCTCCCCAGGCTCCACCCCCAAATCTCCGGGAGTTTCCCGACCTGGATCTGGCAACCCTACCTCGCTTGTGGCCAGGTGGGACCCAGCAACCCTAAACTGTGCTTATTCTGAACAGAACTCATAGCATTCCCAGAGCTTCTCCCTTTGATATGAGGAAAAAAACAACCCTGTTTTTCTCTGGATTGCGGAGTTTCTCTGGATTACAAGGTTACACTTCAGGGGGACTGTTGGAGAAATGCCTGAGTGGAACTCTCTCTCTTGCCACCATGGGGACAGCTATGCTCCACTTTCCAAATGGAGTGGGGCGGCGACCATGGCTTGTTAGGAAAAGCTGAGAGAAAAGGTGGGGTTCAGAGCTGCAGGAAGTGGGGGGGGGCAGTGTGATTGCCATCGTGTCTGTGCTTTTGTGCAGGCACAACAGTGTGTGTGTGTGTGTGTGTGTGAGTGAGAGAGAGAGAGAGAGAGAGAGAGAGAGAGAGAGAGAGAGAGAGCTGATAGGAAACAATGAGTGGTACAGAAATGTGGGGGGAGATGCCATTCCTACCCATCCTCTCACCACTTGCTGTTCTATGTAGAAACAGCCTCACATAACCATCTTACTATCAACCTGAAACTCTTTGGAAACTTCAATTAAAACAGGCTGCCTGGAAATTGTTACTATAAGTCGAGGGTCGGCCCAGCTTGGCACGCGGGTCCGCCGCCCGCAAGCCCACTCGCCCGGAAGCCCGAAAGGCCCGGCACGCCCCCCCCATCTCCCTCCCAGCAACTTCCGCCTCCTGCTGCCCACTGCAGCTTCTCTCTTGGGGCAGGCAGGACTTTTCTCCAAGCAGGATGAGCACTTGTATGCTCAAACGCTCAAAGCTGGAAGGTTTTAAAAAAAATCGCACAAATAGCAGTCAGACGGCCCTAATGGCAATCATTGCGAAAGATGGCTGTCCAGATGGGCGAAATTGCACATTCAAAGCGCAAGTGCCAGGAAAATACTTGAGCCTGCACGGGAGGCAGATTGGCACATGTGGATGGAAAATTTAAATGCGAGAGGGAACAGCGGCGAACCCCGATCAAAAGTGTGACCGCACCCAAAGACTTAGGTGAACTGGCTCCAAGTGCAAACAATACAGAAATAACAAAGCATCGAGAACTTAAACTGTGCTTGATCCCATGTTGTCATTGTTGTCACTTGCTTGTCCCTATTGCTTCAGGGTTTCCCCCCCCCCATGTGTTTTGCTCTCTCTAGTAGTCCCAGAGGAAGCAAAACACCTGTGGAAAAGGGGGGGAGGGACCCAAAGCAAATAGGGACAAACAAGTGACAAGAATGACAATGCGGAAGAGGCCTAGCTACTAGAGTAAATGCTTGTTTGGTTGAAACCTGAGAGAGAAGACACTCCAAGGAAAATGGATATTCCAAAGTTAACTTGGGTAATGCATGATGACAGGTTATGGGATCAGATGCTCACTAAACCACAGTCGGCAAGTGAGCTCAGCTAATTAATGCTGAGGTCCTAAACACACTTGCTCGAGAGTAAATCCCACCGAACTGAATGGAACTTTACTCTAAGTGAAAAAACTGATAGGACTGTGCATTGTAATGCATTTAGGAGATCAATTAGCTACATGAGCGAGGTTTGAGTCCAGTGGCACCTTTAAGACTAACAAAGTTTTATATATATATGAACAACTATATTAACTATATGAACTAAGGGATAAGATTCAGAGCTATAGTAGGCCTGTGTTCAAAGGTGGGGGAGAAGGAAGATGCTGAGGAGGCTGCTGGACTTTTCCCTTTGATCAACAGGCCACATTCTCCCTGCTACGTCAGACACTGCTTTTAAAAGCCTCCAAAGTTTCGAAATGGTTTGCTAGGCAGTTTGATCCCAGCAAACAGGAAATCGAAATCCCTTTCTGTACATGTAGATGCAGCCTCTGGGCTCCTTCCTGAATCACTGCCACACCTCAACCAGGAACTTCTAGATTACAGGGCTGGTGACTTATGGCAATGTTTTTGTACTTTTTTTTTTTTTTAAAGTCATTTGAGAAGGTATTTATTTGCTCTCCCTGACGAATAAACCAATTTAAATGAAAAGAATATGCAATCCCCGCTGTCTGTTTTGGAATCAGTGGAATTCGGAAAGTTTGAACTATTTCAGAGAGCATCCTTGGTACAAGAACATGTCTTCAGCAACAATATATTGCTTCTCTCTTTCCTTGTGGCACTAATCTATTCCATTGTCATGGCAACAACTGAAATTCAGGTACCCGTTTCCCCAATAACCCTTTTGCACTGAGGAGTCTCAGACAAGGGGGGGTGTATTTGTAACTGTATAAGGCTGATTTTTTATTAACTGAGCATAACCACTGGATCATCTCACTAATTGAGAAAGCTAGCTGCTAGGCAGCTTTTTGCGTGTTACTTACAACAGCGCAAGTCAACACACAATGGATTTTGATTTGGTTTTGATTGGGAAACTGAGGGTTGTTCTGTACTTGGACATTTATTGCTCAGGGTACACTGCTGTTTTGTTTTTTTGCAGAAAATGAGTAAAACATGGATAACTTACTTGTGTCTTTAAATATCCATGTATACATGCATAGGGACCCTGACTATCTATTAAAGAAAAAACGGAGTGTAATAGAAGAAGAGAAGAGGAGATTGGATTTATACCCCACCCTTCACTTGGAGTCTCAGAGCGGCTTACAAACTCCTTTCCCTTCCCCTCCCCACAACAGACACCCTGTGAGGTGGGTGGGGCTGAGAGAACTCTGACACAAACTGCTCTTTTTCAAGGACAGCTGTGCCAGAGCTTGTGACTGACCCAAGGTCACATCAGCAGGTGCAAGTGGAGGAGTGGGGAATCAAACCCGGTTCTTCCAGATTAGAGTTCGCACACTTAACCACTACACCAAACTGGCTCTCTGTCCTATATATATATATATATATATATTCCATTTGTCTGTTGTTTCTCAATGTAATATAAATGAATATACAAATTTATACATGACTACAATGCATGGTAGATTGCACAAACTTCAAATTGAAAACTCTACAGCAGTTTTTTTCTTTCGAATAAGAAACTCTTTCATGTCCAAATCAGCCTGTACTACTGTACTGTCAAAAGTCCATATCCAGATGAACTTATTCTGATGAGTCCCCAATAGTAACCCGTTCTGTATAATTACTTTGTCAAAGATTCAGTTGTAATTCCAATAGGCTGTCAAATAATCCTAGTTATCAAAGCACTGCAATTTCAAAGGTTCATCATCTACAAAGAATCAAAATTGCAAGTATCGTCTACAAACCAGTACATGCACAGACTGTAGTTCTTATGTTCCAGGCTAATGAGAGTTTCTTAAGCTATTCACAGTTACACCTCTATGCTGAGAGGCTATTGTTTTCCCTAATACTTCAGTACACTTTCTTTGAGTATTCTCTGATTCTTTTGGTTTCCAGAAGACTGGTGCACTCCTTCCAGTACCCAAACCCCTTCTCTTGATACACCAGTACTCATCCTGAGTTTTTAACTGATACTTAAGGTCACCAAAGGCAGTTTCTAACTACACCAGACCAGGGATCTCTGCACTCTTCAGAGCTAACTCCCTGTTTGACTGGGTAGGGAAGAAAAAGAGTTAGATTTATACCCCATGCTTCACTTGGAGTCTCAGAGAGGCTTACAATCTCCTTCCCTTCTTCTCCCCACAACAGACACCCTGTGAAGTAGGTGGGGCAGAGACAGCTCTGAGAGAACTGCTCTCAGAGAACTGTGCCTGACCCAAGGTCACCCAGCTGGCTGCATGTGGAGGAGTGGGGAATCAAACCCTTTTCTCCAGATTAAAATCTGCCACTCTTAACCACTACACCAAACTGGCTCTCACTCCTCTCACTAGAAAATGTATCCCCTTTCTCTGGCCCAAATGGGGGTCTCCATCTAACTACCCACTCATCCTTGCCAACTTCCCCCAGTTCTCTTGTCTGTGTTAAACTGCTTTCAATCAGGGCTGAATTTCAAATGAATTATCTTCCTCAGCATTCAGCTCTAAAGTCTCTCTCTACTCAGCTGATGCTAACCAATCAGATCTCTGGGAACAGCCTGGCACTTAAGACTCCCTGGGTCTGTGAAGAATTAACCCTTCATAGTCCTTTACCTGTTTGTACAGCACTTCTAAGCTTTTAAAAGTGCAGTGTATCATAGTGGAATATAAATTTGGCAAATAAATCAATAAATAAACATTAAAAGCTATTTTTCTCTTCTCCCACAAATGCATGAGCCACAGTTGAACCCTAGATATGAACAACACCCACCACTGTATGCTGCCAGTTTGGTGTAGTGGTTAGGAGCGCGGACTCTAATCTGGGAGAACTGGGTTTGATCCCCCACTCTCCATATGCAGCCAGCTGGGTGACCTTGGGCCAGTCACAGTTCTCTCAGAGCTGTTCTCTCACAAGCAGTTCTCGAAAGAGCTCTCAGCCCCACCTCCCTCTCAGGGTGTCTGTTGTGGGGAGAGGAAGGGCAGGAGATTGTAAGCTGTTCTGAGACCTTTTCAGGTAGTGAAGGGTGGCGTATAAACCCAATCTCTTCTGTCACTCTTCTCTCTTCTGCTTCCCTCCAGTCATTTTGAGGACATGCTAGGCGGTTTGCACTTCAGATGTTTCTCTTGCCCATACCAAATGCATTAGGAATAAAGAAAAAAGGTCAGCACTGACATCCAGGGCATCCACCGTTCCAGAACCTGAAGTTTCTGAACCTGTAAGGGAAGAGGAACAGATATTGCTTCCTACTTACTATCAGCCAATTACAGCATTTTCCTGCCTTCTTAATTATCTGTCTTTAAACCAACCAATAGCTTTTGAAGCCATCCCCAGAGGAGCGAATCACTTCTAGTAGGTGTGCACCATGATGTTGTCAGCTCAGCGACAATTCCTTCCATCGTCTTTGGAGGAACTCACACTTTTAGCCATTTAACACTTTTAGCCAGCATCTCCTCTAAGGTGTCCTCACCAGGACCTCACTGCCCCGGTTTCTTTCAAGTGTCTTTCTCTTCCTTCCTCGCTCATTACCTTTAACAGAAGTTTATAGGAGAATAGCAGAGAGGTTACCGTGTCTTAATCACCTATATATCATGTTCCCTTCTGAGGTAAAAGTAAGGCAGTCTGATTTACTGCTTTATTAATTCCCTTTGCTGTGAAGTGTCAAGGAGTCAACAGTCATTCGAAACTACTCACTAATGAATTATGAATAGTGGATTCATTCAAAGAAAAAAAACACACCAGAATGGGGTCAGGCACTGAAGCTCATTGGGAACAAGAACTCTTTGCTAAAGACTGCATTGTTTGTAATAAAAGGCATGAGTGTTAAGTGTGCCTGAGACTTTTCACAACAACAGGGACATGTGGCTTCCACAGAAGAAACTGGGGTAGTCTGAGGCACAAGTGACATGTTAGATGACCGACTCATGTACAGAAGCCATCCCTGCCTTTTCTGCCTTGCAAAGGGCACTCATGGGGGGGGGGCAAATTTCACCTGGATAAGGGACACATTCTGTACCTGTGTTTACCCTTTAAACACAGAGTTGGAACCTAATGAGGTAAAAGCAGCTGGAGAGGAAAATCCCAAGGGGAAAAGACCCCCCCCCAAAAAAAACACCACAGGTTCCACCATTGTCTCAGGCAACAGTCTCGCACTAGGCTGAGACCAGTCGTGGTGTTCTAAGCAGGTGTCCATAAAATGCTCCTTTGAAAAGAGGGCCCAAATGCTCCTTGTAATGGATCTTTACCTACAATTGGACTCAAAGGCTGAGGACTGGGGTTCCAAAAACCTGAAACTGGTTTGGTAAACAAAGGTCCCAATCACACGCAGAAGTAGCCACGTGATACGCACAAATGCCGGGCGGATTTTACGGGCGTGACCACACAGGAATATCTGGCAAGCGTCCCACACCCATCGCCAACCCATTTCACACCGCCAAAGAAGCGGAGTTAAAAATTACTGGGGAAAGTGCAGTATCAAACGGGTTTCCGATGGGCCAAATGTTGCCCTGCAAGCCTATCAATGTGTTTTTATAGAATATGAACTGTGAAAAGGGACTGTACAACATGGAGACCTGAGAATTCCTGGTGAGACCTGAGAGAGGGACGCCTTCCTTTAGTGTTGCTGCCACAGTGAGTCCAGAGTCATCAGACATCTCACCTGCTGTGAGATGAAGCAGTCCCATAAGCCTGTACAAAGCCTCAGACGCCATGCCATGGAAAGTCATGAGGACAGAGAACTCCAGACGCCATTAGGAGCTTCTTCCAGCACATGTAGGCAACCTCTCTTCCCCCTCTCCCAGCTATCTACCAATCTAATCAAGAGACTCTGTTCATAGTTGTTTAGCAACTAATCGTTCAACCATCAGCCTTCATGATTCAATCAGCCTTCATGATTCAATCACCTTTCATCCAAGTGCCAGTCCTCAATCTAAATTTCTAGCTCTCAATATTGACCACTCCTTAGTCCCACTCCCCTCTTCCAGCCAGCCAATAGTATGTTTTATGGGACGGACTAACAGAAGGTGTCACAGGGGGATGTGGCCAGCCTAGCCAGCCCCCCCCCACACACACCACGTTATGAAAGATGCTGCCCGACCACATGGTCTTTCTCTTACCCTCTCCACGACCCCTATCGAAGCTTTAACCCTCTTATGTCCAGCTTGCTATCCACATACCCTACCTCCATCTTTAACCTCTAGTCTGCAGCTAGAGTCCACGTGGTTCTGCTGGTCCAGAGTATGTGTTCCCCATTTTCTATTTATAAACCCCTCCATTCTTCCATTGGAATGGCTCAATCAATGAAGACAGGTAAATATTGCCCAACCAACGAATGTCCTGCTAATGCAACTGTGTTAAGGATAAATGTGTGTGTGGTTGTGTATTGTTTGAATGATATATATTCCCCAGTAAAAAT
Organism: Gekko japonicus; assembly: GCF_001447785.1. Taxonomy (NCBI): domain Eukaryota; kingdom Metazoa; phylum Chordata; class Lepidosauria; order Squamata; family Gekkonidae; genus Gekko; species Gekko japonicus. The sequence goes on from NW_015159721.1 coordinate 124,011, forward strand.
ATATTATATTTTATACAGTCTCTGTGTCTGTTCTGATACTTACAGCAAAGGTGGAACTTCTGTATACATTGGTGTGAACCCTAATTTGTTTATTGCCAATTAATAATCATAACCTCCCCTAGACTAATTAAGAAGACAAGGCAATTTGGCTAACACAGAGATGAATTTCCCTGTGTGATCGCTCCGGTGCGCTTCCATTGCGTCAGTGATCCCTCGTTGCAGCGCACCAGAAACACATGGCAAAGGGAAAAAAACCGATTCACCCGCCGCTGTGTCTGATTCGCCGCAGTGGCGGTTCAAATTACTATGGCACAAATAGCCTTGCTTCCCCCCCCGGCACATGTGACTGCACTCTAAGGGGTCTTTGGACCCCCCAGCCCAGGACCATAGGCAGACAATTTTTAGGGGGAGGGGCAAATGAGTTCAGTGGTGGTGGTGAACACATTATTTATTTATTTTATTATGAACGAGTGATGATGTCGTGCAAAGCCTCCACAAGGGATCATTCTACAAGGAAGGTTAAACGGTACTCCATTTTGTTTATAACCAAATATCCCTGTCTCCCAGTGGCCCACCTACCTCATTTGGCAGTAGTGCTTTGGTACAAGACCTTTGCAGTTAGCCCAGTATCCAGGACCCAACAGTGAATTCTCTCTTCGTAGCCAGAGCTCACCCATTGAGCCTTGGCGCTAAAGCACGCCCAGCTAAGCCCTCCTCCTTCAAAGCAGAGTGAAAAAGAGCAGGCCGGACTCGGAGCCTTCTTCCCCCACACGCTTCAGCATCTTGCACCCCTCTTACGGTTTGAGGAACAGCGAAGTGGCAGCTGGAGAAGAGATCCCTCCCCCCGGGAGTCCAAGTTTAACCCCCTCCAGCTCGTTTGAACAAGTTCCCTCCTTTGCCGAAGTGCTTCTTCAACCCCAGTTAGGGTTGCTGACTCTGGGTTGGAAAATACCTGGAGACTTTGGGGGTGGATGCAGGAGAGGGCGGGGTTTGGGGAGGGGAGGGGAGGGGCCTCAGCATGGTACAACGCCATAGAGTCCACCCTCCAAAGCAGCCATTTTCTCCAGGGGAGCTGATCCCTGTCAGCTGGAGATCATTTGTAAAAGCAGGAGATCTCCAGGTCCCACCTGGAGGTTGGCAACCCTAACTCCAGTCTGGGGATGGTGGCTGCTGCGAAACCATTCCTTCCTCTGCTGCAAAATGAAATAACCCAACTTTCTTTTTGGAGTGCGTGTCCCCACCCCCGCCCCTTAACAGCTAGTTAAAAAACAAAGCACATGGCTGGCGGGTTAAACTTTGCAAATCAAAGAAGAAAAACAAGCCTTTTTGGGGGTCTTTTTTGCAAATCCAGAAAGGAGGGAGGGAAGGGGAGGAAGCCACACCTCCACCCAAACTTCCCGCTGGGGCTAAAGTATAGCCTGGGGTGCCCACAGCCAGCCGCTCTGCCCCTCCCCGTGCCTGCCTCCAGCCCACCTCCCCTGCTTCCCCCCCCCCCAAGGCTCTAGTTTGGCTCATGCCTCACTGGGAAGCAAAGGGAGGGGGGAAGCATGGCTGTTGGGTGGGGGAGTGTTAAATACGAGACTCAACACAGCTTGTGAACAGTGAATCAGCTTTATTAACAAAGTCAGAAGAAAACAGAACGAGACAAACATACAGAGCAACAGGCTCTCTTTTAAACAGTCCGGGCTTGGGTAGCCACGCCCACAAGTCAGATATTAACCAATCACTATTTACACATAAGGTCCAATCAGAGTGCTTCCCTCCAGAACATTGCGCAGCTCTGATTGGTGTATTTACAATCCTGTTTCAGAACTCAAGCGAATGCAGAACTTAATACATAACAGGGGGCAGGGCAAATTCAGGGTGGAGAGTTGCCCATCGTTAGCTCCGCCATGGGTGCAGGCCTGCCCCAGCCTGCCCCTCTATTGCCACATGGCAATCTGCTTTGAAAGTAAAGAAGAAGGAGAAGAAGAGATTGGATTTATACCCCACCCTTCACTACCCAAAGGAGACTCAGGGCAGCTTACAATCCCTTCCCATTCCCCTCCCCACAACAGACACCCTGTGAGGCAGGTGGGGCTGAGAGAGCTCCCGAGACCTGTCCTTGAGAGAACAGCTCTGAAAGAACTTATGACTGACCCAAGGTCATGCCAGCGGCTACATGTGGAGGAGTGGGGGAATCAAGCCCGGTTCTCCCAGGTTAGAGTCTGTGCTCCTAATCACGATGCCAAACTGGCTCTAAAGACATTCTTCTTTGGGGGAATACCATCCCCATAGTCACAATATAGAAGCAGCCATTGACTGGCTTCCATGTGGTGGCTAGATTGTATAAACAAGACCATCTTCATGAATCCTATTCTCTGTGCCCCCTCCTACGGAGCCTAAAGCGGGTTGAGACTACAGACAGGGCTTTTTTATGAGTGGCCCCCCCAACTGTGGAATGCTAATCTGGACTGGTGCCTATCCTACACTCTTTTAGGAGCCAGGCCAAAACATGTCTTTTTTTTACCTAGGCTTTGAATTAAATGGTCTCATGCTTTACATGGGGTTGTCAAGGGTGGGTTGGGAAGTTCCTGGAGGTTTGAGGGTGGAGCCGGGGAAGGGCAAGGTTTGGGGGAGGGAGGGGCCTCAGCCATGATTTCCACCCTCCAAGGCAGCCATTTCCTCCCAGGAGACTGATCTCTGTAGTCTAGACACAGCAACCCTACTTTGTGAGCTCCTCCAAGCTTCTCTCCAGAGTAACGGCGTTTAAATTTAAAAATAAATAATGTTTAAAAAATCCTGGGGGAGCAATGAGGAGTTCTTGCTAGGATATTCCGTGTGTTTTTATTTGGTTTTTAAACATATCCGTTATGTGTGCCATAGAAATGCTTTTACAGTGCAGTCCTAACAGAGTTATGCACCCTTCTAAGCCTGTTGACTTCAATGGACTTTAAAGGGTGTTAACTCTGTTTAGGATTGCACTGTCAACCCCTTAGGGTTGCCAAGTCCATCTTCCGCCCCCAGCGGGGGACTTTGGGGGTGTTCCTGGAGGGGGCAGGGCATCATCGATGTGATGACGTCACGTTGGGGACGTCCGCTGCCGTCCCCCCCGCCCGCGCGCCCGATCTCCAGAAACGCCAGTTTCTTGCACTTAAAGGAGCCGGCGTTTTCCTTTTAAGTACATGGAGCCAGCGTTTCCCCTTTAAGAGCAAAGAGCCGGCGTTTCCCCTTTAAGTGCCGGAGCTGGCATTTCCCTGCAAGCCTGATCTCAAACGAAGATTGGGCTTGGGAGGAAATGCGGGTTCCATGAACTTAAAGGCAGCCACCCCTCTTTCTCAAGAGAGAAGGGAGAGGGGTGGCCGTGGGTGTTGGGGGTGGGGCAAACCCTACAAACCATGTTTATGTGACATAGGCCTTCAATGTGGGTTAGCCTAGAGCGGTTAATTGACTGATAAACATGTGGCAAATTATTTTCCTCTCACTTCTTTCTAACACCCTTCTTTCTAACACCCTTCCCTTTTCTTGAACCTTTCATGTTCCTTTCTTTTTATAAAACAAATTATTCTTATTTCCAGGCATGTAACATGATGCAGGTTTGTCCATAACCACCGTGTTTCAAACCAAGGGACGGGGTGGGTTTATGCATTAATTTCATCTATGCTCACCGGCGTAATCTTCGTGGGGGCTGAGGAGCTTGTGCCTCTCCCGAACGTATTGAGGCCTCCCCGGGCCTTGCTACCCCCGTCCCCCCCACAACCCCATTTTGAAAGTGGAGGGTTTCCCCCCCTTCCGCTTTCTGTGACTGTTCGGCTGGATTGGATGGAAGGGAACAAGTCAGGGCGGTGGGGGCTTGCTTCCTTCTGGAAGCTAAACTCCACCCCCAACTCCCAGCAGCCCTCAGTTCAGCCTGAAAAGGAGCTGGAGCGGGCTGCACATGGAGACTGGCTTCCCTGCTTTTCCCGTGTACACGCACGCACAGAAAAGGCAAGGTAGGAAGTCTGCTTGTAGCTTGCCCAGGAAAGCTTACACTTTGTCTGAATGTATGTGGGCCTTTAAAAGTGCTGCTGGCATCGGGGCCCTTCTCCTCCAACTCTCCATCTCCTGGGGCCAGCTCTGAGCCTCTTTTTCTGTTTTGTAAGACTGTGTTGGATGTTAAGGAGACACAAATATGAATCTGTGATGCTGCCTTGTGATCTGCAATACAGGAGAAGGCGGCATGAATCCTTTTTCTGAGGTGGCTGAACAGCACTGGAGAGATTCTGGGAGTGAGGCCTCGTGCATTTACTCCAGAGTAGCCCCATTGGTTTGCATAGGGGCTTCATGCCTTGCTGAAGCTCCCTCTTGGAGAGGACGGGAAACATTTTTCCTTCCTCTGCAGCACTGCAAGGGTTAAACTCCCAGAGTTTGTTTGCTAGGAAGACCAAGCAAGGAGTTGGGGGGAGGGGTCAGAAAAGAGGAAAAGCTCTTTTCCGGGGGTGGGGAGGGGTTTGATTTGAACTGCAGAAGAGGACAGGAAGGGCTTCAGATAATCAACAGCTGGGGAAAACCCCACAGCCAGATCCCGGGAAGGTTTACTTTGGAGTAAGTCATTGGGGCCTGACCTAGGACAAAAATGTGTGAGCCAGAGGCTAAAAAACTGTGAGCTAGTTACAGCTTATCTACAGACATGAGAGATCAGTTCCACTGGAGAAAACTGATATTTTGAAGGGAACCCTATGGCATTGTACACCCATCCTCCCCAGTCTCTTTCCCCAAATCTCCAGGAGTTTCCCAGCCTGGATCTGGCATCTCCTGCCAGTGACCAAGAGGGACCTGGCAACCCTAGTATGAGCTTTTTTTAACATACATTTTGTTCAAACTTTTGTTGCTCTTAAAGGTGCCACTGGACTCAAACCAGGATTTACTATTTGCTGGAAAGAGTTTGTTGCAGATAGTGTGCTTTAAGCAAACCATGATTTACCACTATGTCTGAATGCAGCTTTACATTCAGGCCAAGAATCTACCTATATGATGCACTTTCCCTGGTTCTGTTTGCTGGTCAAATAAACCACCGTACTCTGGGAGTTTCTTGAATAGCATGGGTGCAATTCAGATGGGAACCATGGCTAGCAAAGAGAGGAGGGCTTACGTCTTCCAGCTGGCTGCAGTGTTTTACTGGCATGAATTTGAACCCAATCCCTGCATACCTGAGTATAGATTAACTCCAACACACATCTGACCTGCAGATAGATCCAAGAATTAAAAGTCCAATTTGCCACAATGGCCTGTGATGTCACTGGCTCCTCCCTATGATGTCATTGGGTCCCAGTTCTTTAAATGACAGCAATGCCTCTGGCCCAGCCCCAGCCCCCCCCCAGGAAACTGGAAAGTCTACGCCTGTGTCTATGCTCTACCTTTTCTCCCCCCAGTGTGGACCCAAAATGGCCGACATGGTTCTCCTCTCTCCACTGCGAGGTCGGTTAGACTCAGAGTGTGTGACTGGCACAAGGGCACTCAGAAAATTCTCATGGTGGAGGGGAGATTCAAATCTAGATCTCCTAGTCTGACAGGCTAACCAGTACACCACACTGGCTCTAACCAGTTGAGGGGCACCTCAGAGACAAAAGTACCTACATTAAATACGTGTGTGTGTGTCTGTGTGTGTAAACTGCCCTCAAGTTGCAGCCAACTTATGGCGACCCCAGCAAGGGGCTTTCAAGGCAAGTAGTGACCCTGCTTCGCTTCTGTGATCTGATGAGATCGGGCTATACCACACCACTTCCCCCCCCCTTACCATCAAACACTTACACAACTTAAAAAACAAACAAAAAAATCAACAATCCATTGAGGATTCCTCAGGACCTTTTAAAAAAAAGCTCTGTAAAAGTTAATCATTTTTGTCATCATTTCCATTCCCAAAACTGTCTCTTTCCCATCTGCAAGTCTATTTTTTAATCCCATGACTTGCCTGAGAAGCGGTCCAGTCCCTGCTGCTGTCAACCCGTCTTGTCACTGTTCTTTTAGCCTTATATCAACCGATGGAGGTTTATTTTTTACCTCAGTTCCGAGCACTACTCTTTCAATTCACTTACTTAATTTAACATACCTTGTGGACATATTAGCATAGAGACACGAAAAAATGCACACAGAGAGATTTTCAGAAGGTCTTGCTGGGATCTAAAAACGGCCCAGCCTCCCAGCAAGGGGTTTGTACTCGCCCAGTAGGATTTTTTTTTAAAGAACTTTTCTTCATGGGACAGCAGGCCACACTTCCCCCAATGTCACACCACAAACTGCTGTAGGAATTTACCTCAGCTGCTTACAAAGCAGATTGCCCAGGTGACAATGAAGGACAGAGGTGGTGTTTGAGAAACGCCAGGCGAAAGCGCCCTTCTGCCCATGGAACTAAATTAATGGTTCTTTGGACCCTGGCCTTCAAATTGATTTCTGTGTAGGTAGGCATGGGAGAAACTAGGCATCATACAGCATTTTGCCCTGTGTAGAGTCATCAGGAACTTCCTTTCAGTAATGTTCTGACATATCGGAGAAAGTCATGAATTTCTTGGAATGTACCAGTTGAAAAACTGACCAGAGACGTTACATGTTCTTCATTTTCCTTCATCTGTTCATTTATTTATTAATTTATTTTTGACATTTTTACCCTGCCCTCCCCGCAAGTGGGCTCAGGGGGGCTTACAAGGGGCGGAGCCCACATAAAACATAGTAAAAGCAATAAAACCTTGAATAACACAGATAAAAATAAAGTGCTCCACGAAGACAAGATGGTCCCCAAATAAATCTCTTGATGGTAACAGTCAGTTCTTTGGGGGTGATCTTATCCTGTAGTTGGTCCCAAGTAAGTCCGGTGGTACCAGTGCCATCTGGTGTTATAAGCAGTCTTCCTGGGGCCGTCCCTAGCCCCATTGTTATCCACAGCGTTGGTGGTGGTGGCAGTGGCGGCCCCTATGTGAAATCCTGGCGGAAGAGCTCCGTCTTGCAGGCCCTGCAGAACTGCATAAGGTCCCGCAGGGCCCTGGTCTCCTCCGGGACATCGTTCCACCAGGTAGGGGCTGCCACCGAAAAGGATCGCCCTGGTCGCGGCGAGCCTTGCCTCTCGGGGGCCTGGAATCACCAGGCGATGTTGTATCCCCGACCGAAGTGCTCTTGGGGGTATATATGGGGAAAGGCGGTCCCTCAGGTAGGTCAGACCCTGGCCATGTAGGGCTTTAAAGGCAAGCACCAATATTTTGAAACGGATTCGGTATGCTATTGGCAGCCAGTGCAGCGCTTCCAGCCCAGGCTGGATGTGCTCCCACTTGGGGAGACGAAGAAGATATCTTTCGAAATGGTTGAACATTCCGGAGATCATCGTTAACAACCTATAACAATAATTAATAACTGTTGAATACCTTTATATATTTTGTACTTATCTTATGTATTTTGTACTTCATGGATAATTTTTGTATTCTGTTCACTTCAATATTTAAACATCAATTGAGCGCAGTCAGGATCCTTTTCTGAAGTACTATTGCTCAAGCTGCCAGCTCTAGTTTGGGAAATACCTGGAGATTTTGGGGGGTGGAGCCTGGGGAGGGCTGGGTTTGGGGAGGGACCTCAGAAGGGTATAATGCCATTAAGTCCACCCTCCAAAGCAGCCATTTTCTCCAGGGGAACTGATCCTCAGCGTCTGGAGATCAATTGTACTAGCTGGAGATCTCCAGGTGCCACTTGGACATTGGCAACCCTACCTATTGCGCCTCCCCAAAAGCTGGTGTATTATTGAGACAGGACAGCTCTGGAACTTTTTTGGGACTTGGGAGCAGTGACATCATTGGCCAGAACTCCTTCTGGCCCCGTCTCCAGTGAGCAATCGTAGCCCCACACCAATGGTCGGTGCTGTTATGCACAGGAGCCCTGCACTGACGCCCAGTGCGCTCAGACTGTGAGTTGGACATGGGAGGCCGCCTGCTGTTCATGTAATGTTGCTGTCTGGGGTGCTGAAGACATCACCATCGCTTCCCCCTCAGACGGAGCTGCCTCGGGGTTCGCAGGAACCAGGGCTGCCTGAAGTAGCAGCAGAGACGTGCAAAAAAGAACAAAAATAATTTTTTTAAAAAATCTACAAACCACAAATGTAGTCCATCTTGGCAAGTACAACATTCACCTTCCCCCCCCCATAAGAATGCATGCTTACTGTCGTTCACCAGAATACAAAGGCAGATGCTGCATTATTTCCAGCATTCAGACCAAAAACCCCGCCCACCCATCATAGAAAAAAGAGCCAGAAATATGCAGAGTGCCTTCAAAAGTTAGGGGGCTTAGTGCTCAGACTCTGGAGACTCTTGGTGGAAACAGCATCAACAAAAAGGTCTCCTGTGTCCTTCAGTAGGAACTTTGTTCCCCCCTAAAAAAATCTTGTCTGGAGACCCCTGCCCTTCTGTTTCCTGGTGTTTTTTGCTTTGAAGCCTTAAGGGATAAAACCCGAAGAGTCCTGAATGGTAGAGAAAAACCCAAGAACTTTGGAGGAGCAAACCTAGGCAGGCAGCCCATAATGGTGTGCCCTTGGCTTGGCCACACACGCAGACTTTCTTACTTATATGAGCTTGGCAACCTCTCCCTGTGGTAGGGTTGCCAGCTTTGGGGTTGGAAAATACCTGGAGACTTAGGGGGTGGAGCCTGGAGAGGGAGGGGTTTGGGGAGGGGATGGGATGGGATGGATCTCAGCATGGTCTAATGCCATAGAGTCTACTCTCCAAAGCAGCCATTTTCTCCAGGGGAACTGATCTCTGTTGTCTGGAGATCAGTTGTAACAGCAGATCACCAGGTGCCACCTGGAGGTTGGCAACCCTTCCCCAGTGGCCATGCAGGACGTGAACTCTTTCATTTAGAAACTGAAACAAGAAGGTATCTCTTCTCCATAGTCGAGCCTGGCTTTGCTCCACCTCCATGCATAGGAAGCACTTCAGAAGATTAGTTGTTGTAGATTTTCCGGGCTGTGTGGCCGTGGTCTTGGCATTGTAGGACCTGACGTTTCGCCAGCAGCTGCGACTGGCATCCTCAGAGGTATAACACAGAAAGATGGAGTGCTCTCTGTGTCAAGGTGAGAAGAACAATGGTAGGCAGGTTAATTTATATCTACTCAGGAAGGTGGGGTAGGGCTGAGTCATTACCTTGTAGAAGTTTCCCAGGCTGTGACATGCTAATGGAGGAGCTTTCCTGAGAAGGAAAAAAAGAGTCTAGCAGGCATCACCTTTGCACAACTCGCTGGCCAGAATATATCAGTACAGCTTGGCATACTCTAAACATTATAGGCACAAACCAACTCTAGTCACAGACAACTAGTTATACTTACAGTGCAGTCCTAAGCATAGTTACACCCTGGTAGTCCATTGGCTTTAGTGGACTTGGAAGGGTGAAATTTGGTTTAGGATTGCATTGCCAACACTTATAGCTTCAGAGATCCCCATATGTGTGTGCGTGTGTGCGTTTTACCTTTATAGACATATGTACGAGCCTGACTCCTTCAATGTGCTTTTCGGTATAGTGCTGGGGATGTTTGCAACTGTATTAAACCCACAGCTTCTCATTAATAAAGGAGCAAGTCCAAGTTGTCCTCCTGTGGGCAGGCTGCCTTTGTTCTTGGAGGACCGCCTGGGAGAAGGAAGAGAAACATCCGAATGAATCTCCCTGCAGCAGCAGCAGCAGCGGCAGTCCTCTCGAAATGGAGGCCTTGTGCTGCTTATTGCTTGCTTATTGAAAGGGCCCCGCGTGTGACTAGTGCTTCGGTAAGCCCTCCCCACCACCATGTAACAAGCTGCAGAACCGGAGCGGGCAGGGTTATTTGTTCAGCGTTTTCCCTTCACCTTTTGTCGTAGTTCCAAGGCTCCGAACAGCTCCTGATCGGGAACAATACATGTCCTGAAAGGCCAAGCATCCTCAAGCCCAGGCAGAGGCCCTTTGGTTCCTGATGTCGGTTTTGTTCCCACACTGCAGGGCAGAGATCCTCGCAGAAAGCACATCCGCCGAAGTGTCGAGATCTGTAAAGGCGCTGCCAACTGGCTCTTTTTGTCTTCTCGCGACATGCAGTTCTGCCAAGTGGGGAGATGAGAACAACACATTAAAAGCCTTGCAACATCCCTGCCTGGCTTCCGCGTCTCCTCCCTCTAAAACTGTTATGCCTTTAAAAAAGAGAGAAACGAAAAAGCCTGAGTCTTGGAGGAGGAACGGCCTTACTCAGCATCAGCTTACTTAGCATCCCCTGAAAGCAGAATAGCAGATCAGGCACAACAACAAAAGGCACACCCCTGGGGTTGCCAGCTTCCAGGTGAGCCCTGGAGGTCTCCTGGAATGACAGCTGATCGCCAGGCAGTAGCGGTCAGTTCCCCAGCAGAAAGCAGCTCCTTTGGAGGGTGGACTCTCTGTGGCGCTGTGCCCTGATGAGGTCCCTCCCCTCCCCAAACCCTGCCATCCCACAGGCTCCACCCCCAAACTCTCCAGGGATTTCCCAGCCCGGAGTCGGCAGTCCTACCCCTCTCCATGGCAAGGCGGGAACAAGCTGTGCAGCCTCTCTCTCCCTCTTTTTCGGTGAGTATTGCGTGTGTGCGTGTGTGTATGCCTAGAAGTCATAGCTGACTTCTGGCGACCCTTAGTGGGGCTTGGATGGTTCAGAGAAGTGTCCTATTGTTGCCTGCCTTTGTGTCCCAGCCAGGGTTCATTTCATAGAAAAAGAGGTGCAGGAGCTCATTTGCATATGCCACACCCCCTGACAAAGGGCAGGCATGTAAGCATGGCCTGGGTTCCCAGACTGATCTTCTCAAGATCGGGCAAGGAACCCAGGCATGTTTAAAATGCCCTTCTTTCCCTTCCCCTCCCCAGCCAACCCGCCACGGCGGGCAGGCGGGCGGGCGGGCTGGAGAAGGCAAGGGAAGGGTGGGCAGGCAGATATGCCTGGGTTCCCTGCCCGATCTTCTCCAGGTGCCCTGCAGCTGCGGGGCACCTAGAGAAGATCGGGCAGGGAACCCAGGCATGTTTAGAATGCCTTTCTCTCCCTTTCCCATCCAGGGAAGGGAAAGAAAGGCATTTAAATCCCCCCAGGTGGTGGTGGGGGGCTCTGCAGGCCTTCCCTGGCCCGTCCGTCTCAGCAGGCGGGCCAGGAAAGGCAGTGGGGGAGGGGCGCCTCTGGGCTCCTTACTGCCGGAGTGCTGCTCCGGCGCGCTCTGGCAGGAAATGACCCCTGGTCGCAGCCCTGGTATTCCTTTGGAGGGGTCTCCCTTCCGAGCACTCGCCAGGGTCGGCCCTGATTAGCCTCCGAGATCTGACGAGATCAGGCTTGCCTGGGCTGTGCAATCTCCTTGTGCTTTCTGTTCCTTTTCAACAACAGCACATCGAAGAAGGATGAGGAGGATGAGGAAAATGAGTTGGATTTATACCCCCCTCACCCTTCGCTGAAAGCCTCCTTCCCTTCCTCTCCCCACAACAGACACCCGATGAGGTAGGTGGGGCCGAGAGAGCTCTGAGAGAACTGTGACTGGCCCTGTGGTCACCCAGCTGGCTTCTTGTGGAAGAATAAGGAATCAAACCCGGTTCTCCAGATTCGAGTCTGCAGCTCTTCAGCACGATACCAAATGCAACTTCTCCTGTCTGGGAAATGTGCAAGCTGACTGGAGCTGAGCGGATTTCACCCCCCCCCCCCCAATTTCATTCCTTTACAGCTTTAGTTGCTCACTCTGCACTCCACTCATCCTTCATTGTGGTTTAAGCAGAAAGAACTTCTAAGGCACATTCTGGAATTGCTGCAGCATCCAGTGCCTTGTTTCTTTGTTGTCTACAACCCCCCCCCCCCGTTACCCATGAGGTTGTGGGCACTGGTGAAACACTACCCAAAAAAAGCACTACTACAGTCTTGATATGACCTTATGCCTTTCATTTGCTTACAGCCAAATGGTTGGGCAAGATCGCTAAGTTTATCATCAATAGAATTATAAACTAAAAGAGCCTCTGTTAGCGTTTTAGTACAAGATAGCTTTTGGTTTAGTTGCATCCCAATATCATTGTTGAATCTGTGTCGAAAGGGTTGGGGTCCATGTTGTTCTCTTATACACAGGGCAATCAGTGTTTTCAGTACTAAACAGAGGGGATCTAACTGAAACACAGCTTGTCCTAAAAGTCAGCAACATAGGAGAATGGTCACTTTCTGTTCGATTGCCAATCATGAACTTTTTGAGCAGGGAATTCCCAGCCTACACCTGATTGGCTGGTCCCAGGGCAGCCATGAGGGGGACACAAGGATTGGCCCTTCAGACTCAGTGGGGATTTGACCTTGGGTGTTCTGAATATTAATCTGTCCACTACTGGTCCTTCCACGTCACAGCTTGTGTTGTGAGATGATTTTAGTGTGGGCTCCTAGAAACAGAAGTTTATAAAATAAATGGGAGACAGCCCTGAGGAGCAGGAGGACTAGAAGCTTTCCCTTGCCAACTGCTCTTCCCTACCTCAATTCGGTGTCTTGAATCTATTTCAAATTTCAACTATGTTACAAAATGTTTAGGGCCGCCAGTTCTCCTGCTTCTCATTTCCCACCACTGCTCCAAGCAGAAGCAAGAGAAAAATTAAAAATGGCCATCAGGCCAATGGTGTGATGTCACTTCCACAGAAAACCTGGAAGTGACATCCCACCTCTCTAGATGCCACTAGATGCCAGCAATTGTTAGAGAAGCGTGACATCATTTCTTGCTTTTTCCTGAAAGTGACATCACGGCTACTCCCCCATGTCCATGTCCCCCCAATCATTAACCCTACAAAATATGTAAGATTCATGCCAAACATCTTACAGTCTCCTGCGTTCTCAGCTTACAAATATTCAACCACATGAATATTATTTGGAGAAGAATAGGCCTTCTTAGACACGAGCAAGTAGCTACCATGACCGAGGTGGCTTACCCTCGCACAACAGGTCCTATCCCTCAGCTACAGGCAGTACCAACAGCGGCACTTTTTTTTTTCTTGCTGTAGGGACTCCCGCATAAACTCTCAGTATTTCCTTTGTACTTGGCTGAAAACTGAATTCATCAGTGTTTGGAAAATATGTTCAGATACTTAGAGGGCAAAATGGTAAAGCACTTGAGAAATACTATATTACCGCAAGGAAAAACTGCCCTATATTTGCAAGCGTTAGCGTCTCCATTTTCTTTTAATTTGATTGTACATCAAATTAGGGTTAGAAAAACTGGGTAAAACAAAATTAATGTTAATTAATATAATGTTATTGACAACAAATAATGTACTAATGTACATATTATTTGTCATAGTAATATTAATATAGGTGCAGAAAAGTAAGACTATATCCTATAAATGCCACTGATCATAACAGTTACCACAGTAAAAGCTGACAATACCAAGGACTTTAAAGTAGCAAAAACACATAAGAAGAAGATGGGTTGAGTTTGTACCCTGCCCTTCACTCAGAGTCTCAGAGTGGCTTACAATCTCCTTCCCTTCCTCTCCCCCCGAACAGACACCCTGTGAGGTAGGTGGGGCTGAGAGAGCTCTGAGAGAACTGCCCTTGAGAGAACTGCCCTTAAGAGAACAGCTCTGAGAGAACTGTGACTGACCCAAGGTCACTCAGCTGGCTGTATGTGGAGGAATGGGGAATCAAACCCAGTTATCCCAGATTAGAGTCCACCGCTCTTAACCACTACACCAAACAAGCTCTCAGTAGGCCTAAGCAGACAAAGATTCAGACAAGCATCTCCCTTATAAATAAAAGCCGAACGGTGGTGGCACTTCTCTAGAACACGCTCCAAAATCAGTTCGCTCTCTGATCTGTCATTCAGAGGGTCTCCCTATCCACTGGCTGCTTTGCCCGAGTCCTGCCTCCAACATTCTAAATATTTTGCAGTTCCTCTCCCCCCCATAGCCAGTCAGAACACAGAGGTTATTTGCATATGCAGCCTCATTGGCCTCTGCCTTGGAACACAGAGGTCGTTTGCATATGCGACTTGATTGGCTTTTGCCTCTAACATTCTAAACAGTTTTGCTGTTCTGAGGTAAAATGTGTCCAATCTCCAGGTGAGGGCTGGAGATCACTCAGAATTACAACTGCTTTCCAGATGGCAGAGATCAGTTCCCCTGGAGAAAATGGTGGGCTCTGTATCCTTATATGCTGCTGAGGTGGCCCCCGTATGACAGCCAATGTGACATAGCAGTCAGGGCTTCAGAGCACGGGAGAGGCTGCAGGTGTGTGGGGGGTAGAAAGCTGAAGAGTGAGGGGGAAATAAAGGTAGGTTGATGATTGGCTGGGAAAGAGATAGGGTTACCAACTCCAGGTGGGAAATTTCTGGAGATATGAGGGATGGAGCCTGGAGAGGGTGAGGTTTCAGGAGGCGTGGGACCTCGGACAGGTACAAAACCATAGACTCCACCCTCCAAACCAACTATTCCCTTCTGGGGAACCATCGTTGCCAATCTCCAGGTGAGGGCTGGAGAGCACTCAAAATTACAACTGTTCTTTAGGTGGCAGAGATCAGTTCCTCTGGAGAAAATGGTAGACTCAGTGTCATTATACCCTGCTGAGGTAGCCACAGCAAATTGACACTGAGTGTCCAAGGCCGGGGCACCCACCCAGAGCCTCTTTCTAGAGGCCGTTGTATTTATTTCCGCAACAGGCCTTTTTCCTAGTGTCTTTATAAAAAGAAACAGAAACATTCAGCAACAACAGCAAAATACCTGAATCCGGACCAAGTAAAGTCACATTGTAGTTAACCATCTTTTGAGTTTCATGGATGTCTTACTTGGCTGGATATTAAAGAAAAAGATGGAAGGAAAACACCTTATTGTTCTTAAAGGGGATGAAAAAGCCTCATCTACAATATATCCCAGCATGCTTTGGTGCACTCTGACATTTTTGGCATCAGTCACAAGCTGATTTTACTAGATTGAAAGGTTTCCTGAAGCACCAGTTCCACTCATGGAATGACTATTTCCAATCTTTCCCACTTCTTGGTCTTCCACAGCTCCCAATGCCACCCCAAAAGCTATTGGGGGGGTGTCAGTGACTGTTCAGGAACACCACTAGATCCAGTGCAGGCAGTTGCAGCTCAAACAAAAGACTCAAAGAATGCAATGCATGAGATAATATGCTTCTGTTGAATTGCTGGAATCTAGAGATTCCTAGAGAGGCGTGACATCACTTCTGGGTTCTCCATGGTAGTGGCATCACACCATTGGCCCAATGGCCATTTTTAATTTTTCTTTTGCCACTGCTTGGAGCAGTGGTGGAAAATGAGAGGTGGGGGCAGGTGCAAGGGCATCCTTCAACCCTTTTAAAAATTATTTGTATTATATTTTCATATAACAACCACCATTTCAATTTATAACATAGGAATAAAATCAATATAAATCATGAAGAATACATAACGACTTATGAAAGAAAAATCATTAGGCTTAGCAGTTCAAAATTCAAAAGGTTACATACAGGAACAGTAGGATAGATTGGTGTTATACCGTAGAGATCTTCCAGACTGTTCATAAAACTATATATATAGTGTTACATATAATTAACTATTTTGAAAAAAAGTTGTGGAATTTGGGATCTCGCTGTCGAACTAGGTAGAAATGATGCCTCTAGAAATGGGAGCCATTTATTCATTATGTTAACATGGCTTCCTGTGTTTCTAAAGCCGAGAAAAAGCCCGTACTATCTGCAATTTTGTCCATTGCATATAGTTTCCAGACCTTGGCATACCACAAGTTCAAATGAAGTGAGTTAAGATCTTTCCATTTTATGGCAATGACCATCTTGGCAGCTACTAATAAGGTTGATATCAAGTTTTTACGAATTTGGGGGACTGATGTCTCTTGCCATAGATCTAAGAAAACTAATTCTGGTTGTCTCGGTAGGTCATATTACGTGATAACCTTAGTGTGAATCAAAACCATCTCTCAGAAGTCCCTAACCCTCTTACATTCCCACCAACAATAAATGTAACTGCCTTCCCGCCCACATACTTTATGACTTTTAGTTGGTTCTAAGAAAAACATTCTACTGCTGCTGCTATTTGTATAATTAACCTGTCTTTACACTGTAACTCAGAGGTCAACCATATTGTTAAGCCTGGTGAGCGCTTTGGGATATTTGAGAATGCAGAATGAGTGTCACCACAAAATGGCTGCCATGGGGTGCTGGGCCCAATCACAAAATGTTGAGAAGTTGCAAGCCAAGCAGCTGTTCCTGCTTTCTTGCACACACAAAGGTGATGCTTCTGAAGAATCTCTTACTCCAATGATGTGGGGCCAAGCTGGGATTAGTTCTTTCTTTGGATGCCAGAAAACCCACTGGTAAACACCATGGCTCCCAGGGACACCCCACTAGAAATCGCTGCTGTGAACCAATACAAACGTTGACTACGAGAGCACGTTGATTAGAGTCTGCAGAGTCTTCTCAACCTTTTCAGTAGGCATTCTGTAGGCCTCCAACAATAATGACAACCTAATCTGAGATTATTCTTCCAAAGTATAGAAGGGCATTCATGCTAGCGTGCCTGAATGCCCTACCTTCAGCTGTGATGCCAGGAAGACTTAATGAGATTTCATACTCAGATCGACTCTGTAATTGCGACAGCAGTAAAACTGACTCTGTGGATCATATTTTGCTTGACTGTCCCAAATTTTCAGCTCGAAGAGATGAATTGATCTCCTCTTTATTTAATCAGGACTTCCTCTCTCCAGAAGCAAAACCATCCTGGTTACTTAGAGATGAGGACAAACAAACTACTCTGCATGTGGCAAAATTTCTAGCAGCTGTTGGCAAATCACATGACAACTTTTACAGGAGCAACCTTTAAATTCTTCCATGTTTTCCTGTGGAATGAGGTTTATTGTGGGATGAGGGTTTGCTGTTTATGACTCCGGTTGCAAAAACAGTAATGATGATGATGACGACGACGATGGTACAAACTAATTACATTTCATTTGTATCATGCAAATCCCATGTTCTGGAGTTAGATGACCTTTTAATTTCTTGTTCCTCCTCTTGTTAACCAAAGGTGGGGAAAGATGAACATTTTTTAAGCTACTGACAGTGTTTTGGGAAACAAATCATTGCCTAACACTGCTCTTTCCATTACCGTCTGTGATAAACGGGTTTCGTAGAGATCAAGTAACCTGTAAAACCCAATTGCCTAGAGACGACTGGATGATAAAAGAATTATCTGCGTAACAAGGGCTACTGTCTCCACTCCTAGACAACTGTCTGGGTAAGCTTAGCAGGCAAGATGGCCTTGTATAAGTCAAACTAGCAATTAAAATATGCACTCTAATGCCTGCCGACATTTAAATACATAAGTTGCAAAACTCTGCTCTTGATAGCTGGGTATACGACCTATGCTGGTTACAGCAGTATGGTTAGCTCCTGTTAATAACATCCTGGTTTTAAACAGAGTTCCTTTTCTTTTAAAAAGTACAGTACTTAGGAATTTCTAGATACAAGAGGGTCTTTATTTATTTATTTATTTGGGGGGGAAATTATCAGGAAAGAGGAGAAACCCAATTCTTGCCACCCTCAGCAGGCATTCCGAAGTATTCTAAAAACAGATGCCACAAAGAGTTTTGATGCTGGTAGGAGACAGCACCTGAGATGAAAAGAAGAGGTTCCCCCCCCCCCATATAAAATGGCTTGGTCTTTGAAAAGAAAAAGGCTCACAGGTGCTCTGGGCCTCCGGCAGCAGGAAACATAATGCAGTATTTAATTTCTTCTGGAAGAAGAGGTGATTCTCCCTTAGTCAAAGCAACACTGCAGGCTCGAATGTTTCTGACGACACCACAAAGAAAACAAGACCTTGATTTTCTATTTTATACAAGTGGGTGGGTTTCTTTTCAAGTGGTAGAAGAATCAGCTCCTATGTTATTTTCCCTACTCGGTTCTTTAAGTGATGAGTCACAGGGCCATATCTGAGATGGGAAAGTCCCAACAAGGTAATTTTTCTCCTCAGGATTAATATATTTTAAGTATCTTGTGAAAGCATGCTATTATGGAGTCTTTTTCACAGCAACATTAACATTTTTTAATATATAATATCTCTTGAGTATCCAAAGCACTTCATGCATATTATCCCTGTCAGGGCCAGCGTTAGTATAAAGTCATATGGGGCAGATGCCAGGGCCCAGGGCTTCCGGTGGGGCCCACTGCCCGATACTCACCCCTCCCCTGCTGCCTGTCTGTACCCATGCTTCCAACCGCCCAGAGTCATTGAGGAAGGGCATGTGGGTGGTGCACAGTGATGACACTCCTGGTGGCAAAAGTAGGTAGTCCAGGCGACTGAGCATGGACTGTGGGAAGGATGCAATTACAGTTGAGGGGGGCAAGGAGGTGTAGGAGTGGAAAGGAAGGCATGAGAATAGATGGGAAACCTTGGTCTGGGACAGGTGATGCTCTGTATTCTTGGTGCTGGGGAGGCAACAGTGGGAGGGCTTCTAGTGTCCTGGCCCCACTGCTGGACCTCCTGATGGCACCTGGTATTTTTGGCCACTGTGTGACAGAGTGTTGGACTGGATGGGCCATTGGCTTGATCCAACATTGGCTTTTCTTATGTTCTTAGGAGGCCCCTGGGCACTGTCTGTCCAGCCCCCGCCCCCCAACTTGGAACGAGCTCTGATCCCTGAAATCTTTTCAACAATCCAGGAAGTAAACCTTCCATTGTACTGAAGGGGAGGGACTGAGCCTGAGAAACCTGAACAGGTGTGTCATGAGCCAGCCAGCTACCTCCTACTCTGAGGTTGAGGAAATGGAAGAGTCAGGCCCTTCATCAGTGGAACGCCTGCCTGAACAGCTGAATTTAGAGGCAGAGCCAGCAAAAGACATGTTAGGCAACGAGGCAGCAGAGAAAAGAAATGGGACAAAGGTCAGAGTGCCACTCACCATCTGAATCTCCCAAACCAGCTGAGTGCAGGAGATGTCAGGTACATTTGAAAGCTTGGGAGAGATGAAGGAGTGCCTGGTTAATTGCACAATGATGATCAGGACTAATTTCTGATGCAGAGTTGTTACAGGAGCCAGAATCACAAGTCTTGGGAACAGTGGCCATAATGTTATTGAGTTCAACATTTGTATAAATAGGGAGGTGCCCAAAAAGACTGACACAACCATTTTTAACTTTAAAATGGGTAACTTTTCTGATATGAGGGGACATGTGAGGAGGAAACTGAAAGGAAAAGTAGAAAGGGTCAAAACCATTGGGGATGCTTGGAGACTATTTAAAACTACAACCCTAGAACTCAGAAAAAATATATCCTGCAGGTTAAGAAAGGCACAGATAGCGCAGGGGTCTTTTTGTAGAAAAAGAGCTGCAGGAGCTCATTAGCATATGGTATGCTAATGAGCTACTAGGCTATTAGCGTAATAGCTCATTAGCATATGCAACGCCCCCTGACATCACTGGAAGTGATGTCAGAAGGGGAAGCAAAGGGGGGGAGGCATCTTCAAAAGCCTCCCCTTCCCTTCCCTGGGGGGGAAGAAGCGAAGAGAGAAGGGGTTTATTAAACCCCTTCTCACTAGAGTTGGGCCACAGGAGGAAAGAAGGAAGAAAAGAGAGAGAGGAGTGGAGAGAAGGAACAAAGGAAGGAAAGAGCGAAAGAAAAAGAAGGCAAGAAGGAAGGAAAGCGGAACAGAAAGA
>NW_015159721.1:143983-144757 GCF_001447785.1 Gekko japonicus
CCGGCGCGAGCCCCAGGGAGCCAGCGACGGGCCTCTTCTTCTCTCCCTGGGGTGGCAGTGCTCCCGCACGAGCCCCAGGGAGCTGGCGACGGGCCTCCTCTGCTCTCCCTGGGGCAGCAGCGCTCCGGCGCGAGCCCTAGGGATCTGGCAATAGGCCTCGTGTGGCCTCCCTATGGCCGCAGCGCTCCCGCGCGGGCCCTTATATGACCAAAGGGAAAAGGAGAACTGAAGGATGATAGGGAATTTTTTTTGCCTCTGTCTTCACTGTGGAAGATGAGAAGTGCTTGCCCACTCCAGAACCACTGATTTCAGGAGGGGTATTGAAAGATCTGAGTCAGATTGAGGTGACGAGAGAGGAGGTCCTATGACTGATAGACAACTTAAAAACTGATAAATCACCAGACCTGGATGGCATACATCCGAGAGTTCTGAAAGAACTCAAATGTGAACTTGTGGATCATCTCCTTACAAAAATATGTAATCTTTCCTTAAAATCTGCCTCCATTCCTGAGGTAGCTAATGTCACTCCCATCTTTAAAAAGGGTTCCAGAGGAGATCCAGGAAATTACAGGCCAGTCAGTCTGACGTCGATACCGGGTAAGTTGGTGGAAACTGTTATTAAGGAAAGAATTAGTAGGCACAATGATGAACAAAAACTATTGAGGCTCACTCAGCATGGGTTCTGTATGGGAAGATCTTTTCTCATTAACCTGTTGGTGTTTTTTGAGGGAGTGAACGAACATGTGGACAAGGGGGACCCAATAGATGTTGTTT
>NW_015159721.1:144855-163082 GCF_001447785.1 Gekko japonicus
CAAAGGAATCTGTCGAGGATGGGCGAGTGGGCGTCAACGTGGCTAATGGGGTTCAATGTGGCCAAGTGCAAAGTGATGCATATTGGAGCCAAAAATCCTAACTATAAATACACATTGATGGGATCCGAACTGGCAGAGACTGATCAAGAGAGAGATCTTGGTAGTAGATAACTCACTGAAAATGTCGAGACAGTGTGTGACTGCAATAAAAAAGGCCAACGCTATGCTGGGGATTATTAGGAATGGAATTGAAAACAAATCAGCCAGTATCATAATGCCCCTGTATAAATCAATGGTGCCACCTCATTTTGAGTACTGTGTACAGTTCTGGTCACCACACTTCAAAAAGGATATTATAGCATTGGAAAAAGTGCAGAAGAGGGCAACTAGAATGATAAAAGGGTTGGAACACTTTCCCTATGAAGAAAGGTTAAAGCGCTTGGAACTCTTTAGCTTGGAGAGACGACGGCTGAGTGGTGACATGAGTGAGGTTTATAAGATTATGCATGTGATAGAGCAGATAGAGAAAGAGGTACTTTTCTCCCTTTCTCACAATACAAGAACTTGTGGGCACTCAATGAAATTGCTGAGCAGTCGGGTTAGAACAGATAAAAGGAAGTACTTCTTCACCCAAAGAGTGATTAACACATGGAATTCACTGCCACAGGAGGTAGTGGCAGCTACAAGCATGGACAGCTTCAAAAGGGAATTAGATAAGCATATGGAGCAGAGGTCCATCAGTGGCTATTAGCCACAAGGTATAGATAGGAACTCTTAGGCTGGGGCAAGTGATACACTGTATTCTTGGTG
Organism: Gekko japonicus; assembly: GCF_001447785.1. Classification (NCBI taxonomy): domain Eukaryota; kingdom Metazoa; phylum Chordata; class Lepidosauria; order Squamata; family Gekkonidae; genus Gekko; species Gekko japonicus. Next base: position 145,666 of record NW_015159721.1, read on the forward strand.
CTTGGGGGGGGGGGGCAACAGTAGGCGGGCTTCTAATTTCCTGGCCCTACTGCAGTACCTCCTGATGGCACCTGGTATTTTTGGTCACTATGACAGAGAGTTGGACTAGATGGGCCATTGGCCTGATACAACATTGGGTTCTCTTATGTTCTTATGTCAGTGAGTAGTAACACCTTTGCTTTGTGAATGAGTCAGCTCATTAGGCTAATAAAAGAGATACACCGACCAGAGGTTCGCATGGAAGCAACTTCGCTCGCCACCCTCTGTGAGCTGTTTATTCAGTGAACAGACTCCTTCTTTGCCCTGCTGCCTTGAAATCCTGTTCTGCTAACCTGTATTTGGTTTTCAGTTAGGAACCCAGACCTTGTCTGTTGCTTTGAATTCTAAGGCTTGATCCTGAATTCCTGCTTCCTTGTTTCCCCAGACCTGTGGATGGAACCCTTGGCTTTCTGACTCGGTACTGGCTTATAACCTTGCTATTATCTCTTGCCCTGAATTGTTGTGTTTGCATTTGTGCCTCCTGGAACTCCAGGGTAGAGTAAAAAGTGGCAGCCTCTGCCCTAAACACAACATCTCTGTGTTAATTTAGCTGGGTTGGTGCATACCAGGGACAACACCAGGTTTGCCCTTGAACCTGATATAGGGATTCCCAGGCCAAAATCTCATGTCACACCAGCTCTGAACATATTGTCATGTTACTTTGTGGGATGAATCCTTTCACAGTAGTGACTTTTCCACCTCAAAAACAGTATGTAAGCATGCAAGTAGACAGTTTTAAGATATAAATCTTTGTAATATCAGAATGGTCTCATATACTTCACCCAAGGAGATTTTCCACTTATGTGTGTTAATCTAACCATTCAGACATTATAAAACATATAAATTTGCCTATTTTTCCATCAGCTTTCCCATACTTACCTTATGTCTAAGCAAAATGAACAAGAGGACCTGTATAGACCTTCCTTAGCATGATGAGTCATGACATACAAAATTTGTAAGTTAAACAACAACTGGGCAACACATTCTGCAGTAGAAATCTCCCTGATAACTCTACCACAACAAGGACCATGGGGGTCCTATGCTGTAGGGTAAATTGAATCATGATTAATCCAGATTTTAGTAGGGAAGCATGACTGGATGCCATGAGGAACATAAACATGCAGGCTACAGAAATTCCATCCCCTAACCCCTAGGGATTGGTTTCAAATGTATTTCAACAGTCCCAAGACTGTAAAGCATTTTCAAACATGAAAGACGAGATAGTTAGGAATTCATATACTAGACATAAACCTATTGCACAGTTGGGCATATACAGTACTATCTTGTATACAATCCCTTAGGAACAAGGTTTTGTTTTCAATGGAAGTTTAATTAGCTTAGCTAATCATGATAATCATGTTCATTATGAACAGCACGATGGTCAAGACAGTCAGACCAGAACCAAGGTTCCCTACCTTGTGCAGTGGGGTGTGTGTGTGGGAGTGGAGGAGGCACTAAGCAAACAATCAAAGTGAAGAGGGACACAGTTCCCATTCTGAGCAGAAGCAGAGCTTAAACCTTTCTCCACAGCAATGGTGGGTGATGGAAGTGGCTCAAGAGGGGGTAGTAACTGCTGACAAGGGATGGGGGTAGACGTGGGGGCTAACAGGGGATTGGGGAATTAATGGAGCTAACAGGGAGCAGGAGGGGAAGGGGGAGCCAGCAGGAGGGGAGGGGGAGGCATGCCAAGCTCCGCCCGAGGCCATGGGAACCAGGAAGGAAGGAGGAGCTCTGTCCAGAAGCCTCCCACTGAATTAACCCAGGAAGAAGTTGTCTGAGCTGCCAGCTCTGGGAGGAGAGAGTCAGTGGGCTGACTCCTCCCCCTCCTTCCCGGAGCCAGCCTTAGGCCCTGCAGAGGCAGCAGCAGGGAGTGCAGCGCCTTGGGCTCCTGCCCTGCCCCCGGTCACGAACCGGCAAGTGAGCAGCTGCCGCTGCGTGAGCCAGGCTAGCCGGCCCGAGGACTGTGGTGTGACATGGAAAGATGGCGTTGCCTGCCCTCCCCTCCCCCACCAGCAGCCTGCCTGCCTGGCTCCCTCCCCCCTCCCTCCCTCATGCCTTCCACTTCTTCCCCAGCAGCAGCTTTGCTGGGCTGGGTTCAAGGCTCCCCGGGTGCAGCCAGACGCCCTCATTAGCCCAGTGAGTCTCTGCCCCCTGCCCCTCCATCTCACGGGCACCTGAACCTTTCTTTGCCACGGGAAGCTGTGGGGGAGGGGAAGCCAAGCCTGAAGGGCAAGAGGAAAAGTTCCGTGGTAGTTTCCCCCCCACACTGCATTATGGGCCTGGCACCAGCCCAGAGATCTCTGTCTACACGCCCCTGGACTTTGCAGCAGGACTGGGAAGACCAACTGGGATGGGGCTTGCCAACAGAGTGCCTGGGAAAATTCAGGGGGCAGGGCAGATTTGGGAGAAGGCGTCACTCCAAGGCCCTCCATTGGTTCTGGGCCTGGAGTGGCTTAGCTTCCATCCAGAAGTAGCAGTTTCTCTTAGCTAAGCATCTGCTTGGGGTTTTCTCAGGAGGTAGTGCTATGTCGGTGGGTGCATTGGGACCAAAAATGTCCTGACAAGACTGGCACTATTTCTGGATGGATTCTCAATACCTCTGTGGATTCTAAGGAAAGCCATTTTGTTTCACATTCTGGTGTGGTCCCTGCCATAAAGACCTCTAAACCAGCTGCTTTCTTGCCCCATTAGAACACTTACATTTGCGGGGCAGTAGCACAGCCGGTTATGGGCCTGCTTAATTGTAATCCTGAATTATTCTGTCTTTTGCTGTCCCCTGACAAATGGTTTTGGTGCAACAGCAAGTAAACACCTTTATTAATAATATATAATAGTGATAATTAAGAATGAAATATTCCACCCGTGCAGGCTAATTATTTGCCATTCATCAGAGATGGAAGATAACAGCTTTGAATCGTGTCTGAATCGACCTCGAGAGAAAGGAAGGCAATGGTTATTGTTGGTACAGGTAGAAGGAACATGCCTGTTGTTACCTGCCTACACGTCTTTTAGCATGAAATCACAATGCAGCCAGACAAATGGTTCATTATCCCAGAGCCCCATCACAGGCAGAATCGTGATGACCGAGGAGCTGAGCGTGCATTTGCTTTGGCACAGGGAGGCTGTTGCAAATAGCCTTGTTACTGCTGACCGACCCACCCTCTGAAATGTAATGTTGGGAAGTAATAACTATGTTTATTTATTTAATGCAGCAAAGCAGTTTTGCGAAGGACTGGAGAAACCCTGGGAGGTGCACGAATGCTACTGTTGTGGGGAAGTGGGAAGCACCCCACCCCCGCTTCCCAACAGCATTAAATCTGGGGCATATAACCTATGTAGCAGCCCTCTATAAAAAACCACCCTACCAGGCCTCTAGACCAGGAGTCCCCACTCCCCAACCTTTTTGAGCCCATGGAAACCTTTTGAAATTTAATGCAGCATGGTCAGCGCTAGAAAATGGCTCTGGCACACAAGGTGGAGTCAGCCACAAAATTTCACACAGGAAAGATCCTTCAGTCACACAGGAAAGATCCGTGTGCTAGGGTGGCAGCAGCTGACCAGGCAACGTTTGTAAAAATCTGCACAGCCAGTCAAATCTTCCAATAGTCAGTCAGAAGCCTTGCTGGGCAGAAGCTCCACCGGGCCCCACTCACTGTCCAAAAAGACTTGGCAGGCACAAGGAAAGGTGTCAGCGGGGGCCATGGTGCCCATGGGCACCGTGTTGGGGACTCCTGCTCTAGACATGTGACTGCTGCAGGGGGGGGGAACTGATCGTGTGATTAAACAAATGCCTCTAGCAGGATGTTTAATTCAACACAACTTATCCATATTTTAAAACTTTAAATTTAAAATAATTGAAGAAACATAACTATACTATAAGTTGATGGAATAAATAACTAGGGAAGAGCACAAACCATATTTTTGCAGTTCAGTTCATGGCTGAACCACAAACTAATATGAACTGGGAGGCTGGCTCATGAGCCAAACCAGTTTGTATCAGTTTATGAGCCATTTGAAGTTTAAACTCCTGCTTTCTGATCCCCATGAAAAGCAGCTGGGAGCAGAAACCAGGGGTTTAAATGGCTCCCAGCCATTTCATCCCCCACTTTCTGCTCACCACCATAAGTGGCTGTGAGCAGAAACCAGGGGGTGAAATGTCTGGGAGCTATTTAAACCCATTTTCTGCTCCCCACAGCTTTTTGTGTGGAGCAGAAAGCAATGGTTTAAACGGCTCCCACACATTTAAACCAAACCCTGCTTTCTACTCTTCACAGACTGCCACGAACTGCATCAAAATTCGTGAAAATTCATGGCAGTTCTTCAGTTCTTGAACATTGCTTTGCAAACCATGAACTGGCCAAAATTCGTGACAAACTTTAGTTCATCAGACGGTTCATGCCCATCCCTATAAATAACACCCATAGTTCTCCAGTAAAAAATGTAGTGTAAAAAAATAATCAATTTTAAAATATATTTTTTCAGAAGATAAAGAAAGAGAATAAACATTTGATGTGTAGCTAGATATCTTAACAGGACTTCTGGTCCTTGGTTTAAGTGCCACAGGGCCTGGAATTTTCAAGAATAATAGTAGCAATGGAAAGAAAAGCAACACACAACACACCTTTGGTGTTTTGTTTTGTTTTTTAAGTCTAAATTGGGATGAACATTTGGCAGCCCAAGCTAGAAACACTCTTGGAAAGATTTCACCTGGACCATCACTGCATTACTGTCCTGAGATTCTTAGACATAACACTTTGAGGGAGCAATACATTTCTGGATCTGAAGAATGCCCACAATTTTACTACTGATAATAAAAAGATAAAGGAGACAATAAGGATTGAAGCTATTAACAAAAATGAAGACATTCATTCTTTGAGTGTGTGGCGTGCAATGTCTGTTGTGGCTCATTTTCTGAGAAAATCAATTTCGGCAATATCCTATTCAACAGGGAGGTACAGCAATACGAGAAAGAGGGGGAGAGAGAGTGCATGTACATATAAGGGGATCCAAGACAATTGTGCCTTGCAGCCAATAAATAACACCATGAGATAAATAAAGTCCTGATTGCAAGTACTCCGTGAACGGCCATTTCCAGACTGACATCACTGTACTGGGGATGTTAGTTTGTGATAGAACTCACTGGACTCTGAAGGGGAGCAATTGCAAAGCAATTTGTGTCTTAAGGTAAAGGTTTCCCTTGCTTGAAAGCCAGTCAAATCTGACTCTAGGGGGCGGTGCTCATCTCCGTTTCCAAGCCGAAGAGCCAGTGCTGTCCAAAGACTTCTCTGTGGTCATGTGGCCGGCATGACTAAACGCCGAGGTGCACGGAACGCTGTTTCCTTCCCACCAAAGTGGTACCTATTTACCTACTTGCAATTTCTTGCTTTTGAATTGCTAGGTTGGCAGGAGCTGGGGCCAGAGACGGGAGCTCCCTCTGTCAAGCAGCACTAGGGTCTCGAACTGCTGAACTACAGACCTTCTGGTCTGCAGCTCAGCATCTTAACCTCTGAGCCACCGCGGGCCCAATTAGTGACTTAGGAAATCCAAAACTCTTTCCTGTTCTAACAGCTATACAGGAAACCAGATAGATCAAATTAAATATTATTGTTACGCATCCTAGTATGACTTTGTATATTCCAGCATCTATATGCACAAAGCTCTTCCTCTATCACCATCTTCAGACCTATACAGCATCAGTCAAGAGAGACTCAGCATCATGCCCGCTAAGCACCACCCTGCCCCATACACTTTTTCATAATAATGGCTTTAACGTTCCTTCTGAGGAAGAGTGCTCTGAAACCTGAAAGCTTTCGTATCATCTGACTCAGGACTGATCCTAATAAAGGCTTTGTTGTTGTTGTTCCTACTTTGATTTCTGTGTAAAGGTGCCCTTGGAGGCCAATTCCACTAGCTTGGCGAAAGGACTTCCAGTTTGGTTTCAACCCCAACTTTCTTTGAGTCGGCAATCTTTTCTCCTCTCCCGGCTCAGCTGTTTGTGGAAATGAATCCTGAGGGGGGATCACTAAGGGTCAAACTAGAAGTTATCTTGGTGAATACAGAGTCCCCACCCCATTTTTGCAGCTATAACAGGAAGACTCTTAAAGTTGCAGATTGGTTCTCAGGAGTGAGGAGTCTTTACCTCCTTCTGTGCCTGCTCACTGTCAACCACAAATCCTCTCCTGACTCCCCCCCCAGCTCATTTCCTGTTTCAAAGGCAGACTTCCGGGGGGGGGGGGGAACCACCTAAACTACCTGGGAGGATGCACATTTGCAGCGCAGAATAGGTGGGCAGGAGATGATTTCAGCCCTTGTTCTCTTGCCTGCTGTTTCTGTTCTACAAGTGTCCTCTTAGTTCCCGCAATAGTACTGCAAGGGAAAATAAGGGGTGGTAATAAATAATAAAAATAAGGAGCTGCGGTGGCTCAAGTGGTTAAGACGCTGAACTGCAGGCTGTGGAAGGTCAGTAGTTCAGCAGTTCGAGACCCGGGTGCCGCATGACGGAGTGAGCTCCCGTCTCTAGTTCCAGCTCCTGCCAACCTAGCAGTTCAAAAGCAAGAAATTGCAAGTGGATAAATAGGTACCACTTCGGTGGGAAGGTAACAGCGTTCTGTGCGCCTTGGTGTTTAGTCATACCGGCCACATGACCACGGAAACGTCTTCGGACAGCGCTGGCTCTTCGGCTTTGAAACAGAGATGAGCACCGCAACCCTAGAGTCGGATTTGACTGGCTTTCGAGCAAGGGAACCTTTACATTTTTAACCCCATATTTCCCCCATATTTCCTCTTTAATGCCTACTTCTGCCCTAATTCAAAAGTATTCATAGAAGGCTTGTGTATATTTGACCTGAGGTTCTTCCATAAGTGCATTTCATCAGTACAAAAATAGTACACATTTGTTTACAATTTAGTAAATTGTTTATGATTTAGTAAACAGCTGCAGGGGCCAATTAATAACATACAAAGATTACTTGACAAGGTATTTATTAATGTCAATACGAAGTGCTATATCACTAATTTTTATTACCAGAAAGTTACACCACTGCCCAGAGGCTTCAGTGTAACAGAGATTGCTCTGAACAGGATAAACAGAAAATGAAAACCAACAAATTCAAAATAACAAGGTCAAAATCGTCCTTCAACTCCCAACTCTCGTACAACTGATTCCTCAATGGCTTGATGGATACGGTTTACTTCCTTCTGAACCAGGGTCCTCTCCAAGTGTCGGTAAGTTATCCGGTAACAATGGCTGACCCTTTTTGTCCTAGAAAACAGAAACCGGAAGTCAGTTATTTGTTATACAAATAACTGCACCTGCAGTTAGCCCCTGCTTTTTCACGCCATGTTGTTAGTTATATTTCTCAAGTTACCTGTACAAGAGATGGAGTCAGACTCATCAACTCCTTTGGTAATGATTAATTAACTTTTACAGTGGAAAGAGAGCAGTAAAATCCATTCCATAGGTACGCATGTTTCTAAAATGTACAATTATCTCACTTTTCATCTTTTAACATTAACTACAGTTTTGAAATCTTATATATGGCCCTCTACAAATGTGCCAGTGGGAAGACAATTTGGAAATGCTCAGGCTTGAACTGGTTAGTGCCTAAGATGGAATATTAGTGGCGATGTACGGAAGATGACTTGGAGGTGGCAGTGTAGAGCTTCTTATTCCTGTGTAGGGTTGCCATCCCTCCAATGGGGGTGGGGCCTCCCCACTTTTGGGGTCCCCAATCTGCTGCTGGCCAGCTGGCTGGCAGGGGAAGCCCCACCCCCAAAGACCCCGGTCACGCCCAACATGCCCGGTGCAAAGACGTCACTTCCGGTTGATGTAATTGCAATGCGCACACTTTGTATCTGCACCAGAAGATCCAGGAACCCCCTCTGGAGCCCCCCGCTAGCAGACAGGTAAAACCTGGCAACCCAATTCCTGTGGTACCCATGGATCCATTAGATCCATTAGAGAGCAGTTTGGTGTAGTGGTTAAGTGCGCGGACTCTAATCCGGGAGAACCGGGTTTGATTCCCCACTCCTCCACTGGCACCTGGCTGGATGACCTTGGGCAAGCCGTAGTTCTGATAAGAGCTGTTCTTGAAAAAGAGCAGTTTCTGTCAGAGCCCTCTCAGCCCCACCTACCTCACAGGGAGTCTGTTGTGAGGAGGGGAAGGGAAAGGAGTTTGTAAGCCACCCTAAGACACCTTTGGGTAGTGAAGGGCGGGGTATAAATCCAATCTCTTCTTCTTCTTATGTGCTCCACCATGACTTGCTGGTCTACTGATTCTGTAGGTTTGGTAGTGCTCTAAGTTCTCCAGGAGAATGACCACTGGTGCAACAACAGATGTTTATACATTTCGGTGCACCTGATGGGATGGTTGGGGTTGCCAGCTCTGGTTTGGGAAATATCTGGAGATTCGGGGGTGGAGCCTGAGGAGGGTGGGGCTTGGAGAGGGACTTCAATGGGGTATTAATGCCATGGAGTCCACCTTCCAAAGAGGCCATTTTCTCCAGGTGAACTGATCTCTGTTGCTTGGAGATCAGTTGTAATCCCAGGAGATCTGCAGCCACCACCTGGAGTTTGGCAACCCTTTAATGAATAGAACTTGGAATAATAGTGAACATTTTGATGTCTCATTAATATTTAAAAGGATGGGTGTTTATCTACATAGACAATTTTGTAGTGATCACAAAGGAACCTGCAAACTCGGGGTCCCCCCCCCCGTTCCGTAACTGCTTTTGGTCAAACCAATTTCATGCTTTTAAAAATAGTACCCCCACTTGGCCTTCCTGCTTCCACACAGCAATAATCTGCTGCTTCAACAACACATTTGAAAAGCAGACACAGCAATAATCGGCAGACGTTTTTTTGGGGGGAGACTGGGGGGGTAAAAGGACCTTGGGAAGGGTCCTGCCCCGTCTCTGCCATGTCCCCTCCCCGGTCATGCTCCCCTGATGGAGGGAGGGCTTGCTCGGGCAGGGTGGGGGTGCAATTCACCTCCCAGGCTGGCTAAGCCAGGGGTGATGCTGCAGCTCAGCCAGGTCCTGAGGTGTCCCTCTGCCTGGCAAGTGGCTTGTGCTCAGCCAGAAGAGTCTCCTGGTGGGGGGAGCTCAGCGGGGGTGGCCACCCCATAACAACTTCTAGTAACTGGTAACTTACATACAGAACAGACTGCACGTAAGAAAGCAAGGCTTATTCTGACAGCAAACAATAAACCATTTGATTCTGAACAAAGAATTTAAACCTAAAATGGCTCCCAACACATACTTAGGGAAAATCAGGAGTGATTTCAAACAAAGCTAGTCGAAAGGTGTGGCTGAGTGTGAGAGATAAATAGAATGACGTTTCGATAACCAGCCACTCAGGAGACATTTACAGTGCAATCCTAAGTCTGTCTGTCAGAATCCCACCAAAATCTACTCAGTGGGGCTTACTCCTGGGAAAGTGTTCTTAGGATTGCAGTGTTGTTCATGTGAAAGATCTGTAGCTACGCTCTTAATTCTTGCTCCTGTGGTGACATCATTTTCATACTGAGAGCCAGTATGATACAGTAGGCAGGCTCCAGTCCAAGGCCCCGTGGGAAGCTGGGGTTCAAAGCCCTGCTCAGCCAGCTTGGAAAAAGCTTTAAAAAGCCTCATGGCCGATTCGCCATTCATTCCACATTTGGGACTGGGCTGATTGGTAGCAACCTCAAAGTGGGCAGGCAAGCCTTCGCAGACCTCTGTGTGAATGGGGATTGAAGGAAGCGCATGAGTTTATAGGGATACAACTGAGGCCTACACACATATCTAGTAGACACAAAACGTCATCATGCATAGACTATATAATCTTAGAAAAAATGATTATAAAAGATACAAAAACCCATCCAATTTGGATATCTGACCACGCACCCATAAGTATCGAAATTGAAATAAAGCAGTTTAATACAAAAAGACCATGGAAATACAATAATTTAATAAATACAATAATTTAATAATGATCAAAGAAGAAGATAGAAAATACATGGAGAAACAAATAAGTTTATACTTTAAAGAAAATAGAGGGACGGTATCCACTAACATATTATGGGATGGTGCCAAGGCGGTAATAAGAGGCCACTGCATAAAGAAAGAAAAGACTATAAAAAGGGAATGGTATAAAAAAAGACAACCCAAACTTCAGGAATTAGAGAAGCTACAAAGAAAACAAATGGAAAAATATGATCCTAGGGTACAGAGTAAAATTAAGGAGACACAGAAACAGCTGGAGGAATTAGATATAGCGACATTATGGAAAAAGGAGCTTATGGTAAAGAATGAATTTCAGAGGAATAGTATTAATACAGCAAAAAGATTGGCAAATTATCTGAAGATTAAAACAGCAAAGCAAAGTGTTAAATGCATAAAATATAATAAGAAATTAACACAAAACCCAAAGAAAATTACAGAGGCCTTTGAGAGCTTTTACAAAAATCTGTATAAAAAGAAGAATACAGTAGACTTTCAGGAGGAAATCAGCCAAACAATAGAAGAAACAGAGAGAGAAAAATTAAAGAATGAAATTATGGCCCAAGAAATAAGGGAAGAGAACCAAAAAGGGGTAAATCACCAGGTCTAGATGGTTTCACGGGTGGATTTTACAAAGAAATGAAGGACATTTTAGTACCAGAACTCCAAGTATTGTTCAACAGAGTCCTGGAAGGCAAAAGTGCTCCGGACTCATGGAGGAAGACGGAAACCTCAGAAAGACCCTAAAGAAGTAGGATCATATAGACCCATAAGTCTCCTAAACCAAGACTATAAGATCTTTGCTAAAATAATGGCCAACAGATTAAAGAAGGTTATCCCATCTATAATAAAAGGAGATCAATATGGGTTTGTAAAAGGTAGAAGTATAGCCCACCCTATAAGAAATATTCTAAATGTTTTATAACATGGACAGCAGAAGAAAATAGGTCTATTAAAACTGGATGTCTACAAAGCCTTTGATACCTTATCTCATGAATACTTATGGCAAATAATGAGTAAAGTGGGAATCGAAAAGGAATTCCTAGAGGCAATACAGGAAATCTACAAAGTAGGGAAGGCAATAGTAAGAGTAAATAACGAGCACTCACAAGCATTCCCTATACAAAGAGGGGTACGGCAAGGGTGTCCATTATCACCATTGCTTTTCATAATGGCAATAGAACAGTTGGCCGAACGGATCAGAAATTCGGGAAGAATAAAAAGTTATAAGATAGGTAAGGCAGAAATGAAAATAAATTTATTCGCAGATGATATCATAATTATTATGACAAACCCAAAAGAAGGAGTAAAAGAAGTAAAGATTATTTTAGATGATTTCAAAAAATGCTCAGGGTTAAGCGTCAATATGACAAAATCAGAAATTATATACTTAAATGTAAGTAGAGAGGGAAAGAAGGAAATAAATAGAACTGAACTGCAGGCTGCAGGCTGTGGAAGGTCAGTAGTTCAGCAGTTCGAGACCCAGGTGCCGCAAGACGGAGTGAGCTCCCATCTCTAGTTCCAGCTCCTGCCAACCTAGCAGTTCAAAAGCAAGAAATTGCAAGTAGATAAATAGGTACCACTTCAGTGGGAAGGTAACAGTGTTCCGTGCACCTTGGTGTTTAGTCATGCCGGCCACATGACCACGGAAACATCTTCAGACAGCGCTGGCTCTTCGGCTTTGAAACGGAGATGAGCACCGCAACCCTAGAGTCGGATTCGAATGGCTTTCGAGCAAGGGAACCTTTACCTTTACAAATATAGGGTTAGGAGTAAAGAAATTTAAATATTTAGGTATAAGGCGGGCCCGGTCCCCCCCCCGCCCGCCTCGGAGGCGGCGGCGGAGAGGCCGTTCCTTCCCCCCCTTTGCCGGGCTTGGCGGTGGCGAGGCCGGTCCTCCGCCCGCCCACCCGGCTCCGAGGAGGCGGCGGCGGCGAGGTCAGCTACAGAGCGTTCCGTGCGCATGCGCACGGAACGCTCTTGCACTTTCGGGGGGATTTAAACATCCCCAATAAAATATATTTTTAAAAAACAAACAAACTAAGAAGAGCTTTTACTTTGGCAAGACTGAACGTTCTGCCCTTGGCGGTTTTGGAGGGCATATATAATAGAGTATCATCCTCTAATAGAACATGCAAATGCTCATATGATAAAATCGAAACCATCCGACATATGATTACGGAGTGCCCTATATCCGGTGAGTTGAGGGCTAATTTAGTCACCCCTTTATTTAAAGATCCGGAATTGCTAAATGTGCGAGCCCAGGTGTCATGGCTACTATCAAATACAAATGATCGTGTCACTCCCTCAGTGGCAAAATTCATAGGTGCAGTAATCAAATATAAGAGAAATAATACTGAAGGGAGAAGATACTGGAAGATTCTGTGGCATTACACCCTGCTGAGGTTAGGTTTACTTTGTGTGATTCTGGCAGCACAGACTTGGCCTCATGGAGAAGAGCAAGCCAGGAAATGGATTTCTGTGAATATTGCAGAGCTGATATCAACAGCTAAAGTTTACAAAACACAATTAAGTCTATAGGTAATACTGTTGATGTAATACCGTTAACCCTTCAAAGGTATGGGATAATTCATGCATTGCTCATATTGAAATGTACAAAGGAGGCTACATGTATGGAACAGGATGACACTAAAAAAAATAACAATAAAGTGACCAAGAACCAGCTGCTATAAACTATTCAGACTTTTCTTTAAAAAACCCCGGAGGGATAGTTTATATTTTGCAATAGACTACAGAACTACAAAGAAAATATTGGGAAGGGAACTACAACTAGGGGTAAAGGAAAGATAACCACACTATGCTAAAACCCCATTAGGAGGAGATCTTATCCCTGTTAATAGAAGTGTTAGTACTAAAAGTGTTAATATCACAATATACTTAAAAATATATATAATTGGAGTATGCCCTGTAGGCTAGCTCCATTTCTTTTACAAGCTCATCCGCTGTTAAGCCTATTACTGGAGCGATGATCTTGCTAAGCACCTTCCTCAGGTCCTCCCGCTCTGCTTCAGGAACTTCCTGGAGCCTGAGAATCATGTTAGCTTTTTCCACCTGTAACTGCAGAAAACAATTTTCTTGGATGTTCTGCTTCGTTTTCACTTCTCCCATTCTTTTCTTCAGTTTCTTGCTTGTGGTATCTATCTCTTTAATTTTCTCATTTGCCTGCTCCACTTTTTTCTCCGTTTCATTCACCTGGAGCTGTTGAGATGCAAAGTTCTTATTCATCACGGTCAATTGCTGGTTAATACCATCGAGTTGTTCCATCACCGGCTTGAGCATGTCCGCTAGCGGTTTCGTTTTCAGCTTTCTCTGCTGGGCCGCCATTTTCTCCGTTTTGTTTACAGTTTCTTGTGCTTCTTCACGTCTCGAAAAATTCGCCCCACGATGACGAAAATCAAGTAAGTCTCTCAAACCACACTCGTTGTATTTCCTCCCCTCTCCCCTTTCGTATCACTTATCAGTTCATTCGCATAAGAGGCATCCCTCTTTGTGCCCGCTTTTGTCAGCGGAGGGGGGGAATTTGCTTTTAAAGTAATCTAATTTATTTTGAACTCACGTTCATTGTCGGTCAGTTTTTCTGATCTCGCTCATTAATCACCATTCCGCTCAATCTCTGGCACTTGTCCCGGTTAAACCAGCTAGTGCCCGAGGGCCACACAGTGGCTGGACCGTCAGGGTGGAGGGAAGCCTCAATTCTCCGGCATTACGCCATCAAAGAGGCCACCCCTCAAAAGCCCCCTGGCTGGAGCCTATCGCAAAGGCTCCGTGGGGGTGTCACTTGAGGTGGCACCCCTCCAGGCCGCTGGTATGCGGATCGCTCTCCCATGGCTTGGGTAGAGCGTCTGCCATCGCTGCTTCATAAACCAGAAGTCTCAAACTTGTGGGCTCTTTGCTGTGTCCTCAAAAAGATATTCTGCATATATACACACCAGTATGTGTGTGTGTATTCCACTCAGTCACTTGGATGATAATTATAGAGCTCTCCCAGCTAGAGGTATTCTTCTACTAGAAAAAAAAAATTACTAAGTGTTCAGAGATGACAAACAATTGCAGTTTCCTCTCTGTTTTATGCTTTTAAGCCACTGCGTTCAGCAGAGCATTCCTGATTACTCTTTGACATTCTATAAATTGTCAGCTGACAATTTTTGCTCTTGGCTTGCATGATCCACCTTGTGGAAAAGGAGGCAGAGGAAAGCGCAATACCGCACAGTCAACCAAAACATGATTTAAATTCACATCAGCATACATATGTATGCCAGTGTAGCCCTACCGTAAAGATGAATTTGATGCCTCTTGCTGTGTAATACTTTTAGTGCCAAAGTGCATGAAGAACTGTATCAAACATAGAAAGGATGCTGGTGGTTCAGACCGGTGCACCTCACACCAAAGGGCTCTATGTGGGATGACCAAAAGAGGAATGCGTGGAAAGGGCAGAGATCAACCAATGAATAGGGAATAATCAGGTTTCCATAGAAGGACTGGCAACTGCTGGAGACATTCAGTATGGTCCACAGATCACTGAATATGTGCAGGAAAACCTTCCTTGGTTCTACTCCTTCTTCTACCTTTTAAAGGTTTTTAAGGGCCAGAGACCAAACCTGCTGACCTTGTTTGGATTTGTTTAAACCACGTGTGCATTGACTCTGGTAACCATCTGGATTGACAGTCGGATTTCCTTCTATTGCCCCGGATAATTTATCTTTCTCAGTAGCTGAGGACCTATGAAGAATAATAGAAGGGGCTTCTGGGTTTGGCTTCTCAGGGGCCAAGGGGGACAGCAGAGGTAATCTTTGGGCTTGGGGGGTTCTCTGATGTGCCATAATGTCTTACATTAGTAAGAACAAATGGAATTTTCACACAAGAGGTCCTCTAGATGCCGATCAAGTCTACAGGTACGATGAGGCAGCCTCCAACTTGTTCACGCCAATGGTCAACCACGTAAGTGACAACTAAGTCCTAATGAAAAATTCTGGAAGAAATGGGGCTGGAGCACGTTTAGTCACATGGTATCCGTCTCTCACTCTAGAGAAGTCAGGTTATAAGGGGACTTTCGGACAATGGCCCAAAAGAACATGGAATTTGGGGGAGATGCATTCCCACATTTGATGTCTTCAGAGCTGGCAGAGAGGCTAAGGTCAGAATGTAGGGTTGCCAGCCCTGGTTTGGGGAGGGGGGACTTCAGTGGGGTATAATGTCATAGACTCCACCCTCCAAAGCAGCCCTTTTCTCCAGGTGAACTCTGTTGCCTGGAGATCAGTTGTAAAAGCGGGAAATCTCCAGCCACCACCTGGAGGTTGGCAATGCTATCAGAATGCTATAACGCTTTCTCCCAAAATCCCAGTATCAGTGATAAGGAACACTTCTCAAATTAAGGCTGGAGACAATTTTTTTTTTTTGCAGATGACTGAAGGTGGTACAAAAGAGTGAACATACCTAATGGTGTGAACAATCATTTCTCTTTTTGACACCTGACTTTGTTAAAGAAGGTTTGTAGGCCTTTGCATTGTTTTCAAAAACCTGCAAAACTTGTTTGATTACATTGCAAGGTGGGGCAAAAGAAGAAGAAGAAGACGTCTGTATCTAATCACATTGTTCCAAAAACAAAATGGCATTTCTGTTTCCAGAAGACTGGCTGGTCATTCCCACCGCAGACCCCTACTGCAACACCCCCCACTTTCCCCCCCATGACCCTCAAGAGCAAGACTGGGGGGGGGACTTAGAGGGCTGCAGCAGGAAGGTGGGCAGGGAAGTCCCACACTTTGCAGACGGCTGGATACACCCCAGTGTTCAGATGCACGCGACAATAATCAGACTCTTTCTCCACCACTCTCGGATGTATCTGTCAGCCTCAGCCTTAATTATAGCATTAAACACTCACACATTAAAAGAGGCAGGTGATTACAGTATGCCAAAAAATGACACTTTGCTGAAATACCATCTGTATGCGCTAGACAAGAGTTGTTCAGCTGGTCAGACCTTTTCTCAGACAGGCTGCCACTACAATGCAGCCATCTGCTAACCTCGGTCACTGAGGTTTTACATCAGCACTGCTTCCAAAAACGCAGGCACCTACAGATTGGAGACTCTTCAGTTAGCCAACCAAAAAATCAAAAAAAAAGGAAGGAAGGAAGGAAAAGACTATCCACAATGCTGGTAGAAAGCTACATCAAGGCGGAAAGTGTAAGATTTTGAAGCAAGGCTGGGAACAAACACAATCTCTGTATGAACGTCACAAAACTGTAGCTAGTTGAGAAAAGTCCAAAGAAAGATGCAGTGGAGATCAATCAGCCAGTGTGGTACAGCTCTGGGAAACCCAGGTTCAAATTCCTGCTCTACCTTGAAGTTTATTGAGTTACCTTGATCCAGCCAGGCACACTCTACTAAAACTCTCTTCACAGGGTTGTGGGGATAAAATGAGGAAGAATGACTCTTACATGCTGCCCTGAACTCCTTGGGGGAAGGATGGGATAAAAACGTACAAATACGTACATACCAACCACTCTGGGGCAATGCTCCCTCTAAGCTGTGGAGTCTTGTGAGTAAAAATTCTACTTGGTGAGCGACTGGCATTAAAGTTGTGAGCGAACAATTTGGCTGCTGCCTAAATTAGTTTGCTCTGGAGCCCTCCTTCCTGAGCTGAGACAAAAAATGTGTGAGCTGGAGGCTAAAAAACTGTGAGCTAGCTCACACGAACTCAGCTCAGAGGGAACACTGCTTTGGGGTCAGGGGGCCCTTGTGAATCAAATGCTCTGAAGCACAGGGTGGGCTGTGGTGCCAAGAGAGAACTGGGCAAAACCACTCCTCCTGCTTCTGTGGAGAAAGTTGGCAGAGAAAGCACTCTGCTGGGGGAACGTGAGAGCCAGTTTTGTGTAGCGGTTAAGAGTGCAGACTTTAATCTGGGAGAACCAGGTTTGATTCCCCGCTCCTCCACATGCAGCTGCTGGTGTGACCTTGGGTCAGTTACAGGTTCTTTCAGAGCTGTTATCTCAAGAGCAGTTCTCAGGAGAGCTCTCTCAGCCCCACCTACCCCAGAGGGTGTCTGTTGTGGGGGCGGAAGGGAAAGGAGATTGTAAACCACTCCGAGACCCTTTCGGGTAGTGAAGGGCGGGGTATAAATCCAATCTCCTCCTCCTCTTCTTCTTCTAGAGTGATTCTGCTCAGTCCCTAACCACACACTGCAGTGTGCCATGCCACTTGACATTTTGTCCACAAAGGTGTCAGCAAGCTGCCATAAGGTGGGGTGTTTTTTTTCTGTATGTTACATTGTGCCCTGTCCATCCCCCCCTGTATTTTCCCTGTGTAGGTGTTTACTGTCTTTTGCTTGCTACATCTGCGGAACTGCTCAAGGTCAACCAGCTGGAGGTGGGATGGAGTTATGG
>NW_015159721.1:163335-200479 GCF_001447785.1 Gekko japonicus
AGTCATGGTCCACAGGATCCAACCAGCATGTCTTTTTCAGAAAGTCTGAATCCAAGGGAAATCTATTTTATCACCCCCAAATGAAAATGCTATAGGACGCTTTATTTACATTGACATCCTGCCATTCTTCCACTCTGGAACTCAAAACTACTCATATATGTTATCAGGAAGTCTCCTGTCCCGGCTCTGTCCAGACTGACCTGATCAGCTGCAGCAAGGGTGCTGGGTCACTTTGTCCTCATGACCACACCATGGCCTAATTAAAATCTGTTCAATACATGACTACAATGGGAAAGGTAAAGGTTCCCTTGCTTGAAAGCCAGTCGAATCCGACTCTAGGGTTGTGGTGCTCATCTCAGTTCTTTTTACTCCATCAACAGAAGGGTAATTCCAGTGGCAGAACAGCTGTTCCACTGGCAAAAGCGTACCTCTGGATCCAGCCCATGGAGCGCTTGATTTATCTTGGCTTAGAAACAACGTATTTTCATGCATAACCAGTGTTAGCATAAGAACACAGAACAATGATATTTTTAGAGAAAAGTCTCAGGAAACAAATCTGTACAACGACATTAAGAAACAGCAATACATTTGGATATTCAGTGACAATAGCATGGAAGGTTTCGAATTCCGACGTCATATACAGCAGCTGTCATAATAACTGTGATGCAGATTGATAAAATGATCCCTCCTCACTCACGACATCCCAGTAAATAATGTAGCCTTGGAAAATTATAGAATAATTCATGTTTGTTTCTCTAATCAGAACTGGAACTTTCACTTTGAGCTTCCAGGATTTCAGAAAACGGAAAGGTTGTATAAACTGAAAGAAATGTCTTGACCTTTTACATGTGATCCCTGACTTTGTGAGTGCGCCTTCTAATGTTCATCAGTTCATTCCATTTAATGCAGAAGACAAAAGAACTGAGGGAAGGGAGAAATAACAGGCATGAGAGGCTGTGTTGGCATCATAGAATCACAGAGCTGGAAGGGACCTCCAGGGTCATCTAGTCCAATTCCTCGCACAATTCAGGACATTCATAATTGCCCCCCGCGCCCCCAGTGGCCCCTGTTCCATGCTCAAAAGATGACATCAAGACCTTGAAGAAGCAAGAAGGATGACAATCTCAGGCTGCCTAATGCCAGCCTCCAGGTGGGACCTGGAGATCCCCTGGAATTACAGCTCACTCCAGACTACAGAGATCAGTTCCCTTGAAGAAAAGGGATGCTTTGGAGGATGGACTCTATGGCATTGTACCCCACTGAGGTCCCTGTCTCCCCCAGGCTGTACTACCAAATCTTCAGGAGTTTCCCAACCAGGATTTGGCAACCCTAATACCTGAAGATGCTGTATATTCAGCCACATCGTTAAAGTCCTTTTCCAGCATCACACCCTGAACGTTACTTGTTTAGTAATCCAATCAAACACAGTGGCAATCATGTCGTCCCTTAACATGACATAGTTCTAGAATCTAATGTTCTACTGTTTCCTATCTCAGCTTTAATTGTTCCTTTGCTGGTTTTGTATCACTGTAAATCGTCCTGAGCCCAGTTTCTGGGAAGAGTGGTCAAGAATCCAAATAATAAGAATAAGAATAGTCACTAATCTAAGAGTTGAATATGTTGTGAAATATTATTATTACATGGCTTTTAACACTATTTCTCTTATTTCAAACACTAAAATGTTCTGTTTCTTCTTCCCACCCCACATTTCTGGGGGGTTTCCCCCCTCAGAAAACCTTTTACACAAATCTTTTCAATGTTTTCCTCCCATAGACCTCGAATGACACCAGCAGCTTCTTATGGCCAAGTGGGCCTCTACTGGGCCTCTGTCATTTCCTTCCTGAAAAAAACTGGGCCTCTGTGTCATTTCCTTCCTGCTGAGTCGGTAATTGCAGTACCAGCTCTGGCCATCTATTGTGGCGTTGCTGCAGCATAGCAGAGAGCAGACCAGCAGTCCTCTCCATTGGCAACCCGCCATAATACAGAAGGTGCTGCCGAGTTCCTGCTGCTATAGTGCCAGTATATTTATATGAAGTCAGAGAAAAGAAGAGCCAAGTTCTGGATGCCCTCCACTCTACCCCACCCCAACTTCTCCCAGAGTGGAGCTTTCTTGACAAACCCTTCTGGAATTTTTCCATCAGTGTTGCTATTTGTGAGGAGGTGCACAACTGCATTAGAATCTTTGCGGAGTTTCGCTCTCTGTAGAGCACCAGAAGGTGCTCCGTCTGCTTGTCATTCACCATAAGACATGTTCATTCCTTTTGGCCCTGAAAGCAAGCTTAAGATGCAGACAAATGTTTGAGATAAATTGAAAGCTTAAAACAACAACAAAACAAATGAAGGGCTGAAAAGTCAACTGCCCTGAACCAAGAGGAAGTTGGGGTATAAATATTTTAATAAATACTTGATCAGTTTCTTGGCATCCTTCTGAATAAAATCAAGGAGAATAGCTTTGATTGCCACCACTGAAAAGCCTGCTGCCATTTTCAGCTGGGCAGAGTTAAGGTGTTGTTAGGCACTTGCCCGTTCACAGAGGTTTGCATTGCTGTTACCCCGTATCCAGTTATTTCACTGTATGGCCCCTACTGGGGGTGGCGAATGCCATCAAGGTGCAGTCGACTTCTGGAGACCCCTGGTGGGGCTTTCAAGGCAAGAGGCGTGCAGTTGGCTATGGCCTGCCCCTGTGTAGCAACCCTGGGCTTCCTTAGCGGTCTCCCATCCAAATACTCGCCAGGGCTGACCCTGCTTAGGTTCCAAGATCAGAAGATATCGGGCTCGCCTGGGCCATTCAGGTCAGGGCATGGCCCCTGTTTCAAAAAAAACCCATTTAAAAGGTGCCTCTGGAGAAGGCTCTCAGCAATAAGCTTCAAATTCTACAAAATTAAACAGATTTCATCTCATTAATCTAGCATTAAACAACCACCAACTTCCAGCCATAAGTAAATGATCTGCCGTTTAGTAGAACTGAGAGATGTGTCCTATTTTATTATTAACCCCGCCCAGAAAACAATGGCGCTGGACCGTCACGTGGAGATAAAGGGAACCCCCCCCCCAATTTGAAGTGTGAGGCCTTTTCCACTACTGTTGCTAACAGATCAAACCCCAAAGTGATAAATAATTAGCAAGCCATTTCCCTCCAATTACATGTTCATACTAACAGGTACAAAGAAGTATTACTAAAAACAAGATTACTGTCAGATTAAAAATGTATCCCATAATGAACCAGAAAGAGAATTGACAGAGGAATTTAAAACAGATTTGCCTTGTTGGAAGGAGGCAGGGCAGGATCAGAGCGATGGGAGGTGTGTGGCCAGGCCTATCAGCTTCAAATCCAGTCCCTTGGTTAGCACTTTGGGGGGACCATGGTCTCTGCACTGATTTGACCCAGCAGATCGTTGTGCGAACAAACATTCGGAACGTCAGGGGTCCCTTGCGATAACGCAGAGCACGGCCCCTCTCTAGCTGTAACCATGGTTTCAACAAAAATAGATTATGAGAGGCTGGGCTTTCGGCACCACAGAGGTAAATAAGGAAACATTCAGCACGGAATTAGATATGATAGGGTTGCCATTTTTGGCTGCCGCCGTATCTCAAGCTCCTCTTCCTGTCTTTTGTAATGTCTAGTAATGTCAAGGCTTGACATCATAATTTCCTCGCCTGTCTCCCGCGGCAATGGGGCTGGGGTAAACAGAAAACGTGATGACATCAGATTGTTATTTCCATTACTGCAGGCTTGGTTGGCGGGAGACGGAATTAACATGCTGTTGCTATTTTGAGCCGCAACTGTTCATTCTTAGACCTGCTCAGACAAATATAGTTGCATGCACTTTGCACGGGGGGAGGGGGGGGAGGATCCCAGTTCTACACAAAGAAATGTTGGATTCTCTGGTTTTAGTAGAGCCAGGAATCACTATTAACGTAGCAGAGTGCACTAGGCATTTCCACGCAGCAGAGCTTAGGTAAGGAGTGTGCAAGCAGGCTTGCAAAGTTACACAGAGCCAGTAGTCAGATTCAAAACTAATAAGAGCTCTTTATTACATGTAACTCCATTCTAGATAATATAGATGAGAGACAGAGATAGAATCTATTCTAACAACCTAGGATGGGTATGGATGCAGGGAAGAATGCCCCTGCATCCATTGTTCAAATATGGAGAGAAAACGTGCTCCTTCTTTGTGTGTGTGTGTGAGGTGTCAAGATGGAAGGAAGGTCCCTAAGAATAGCATTCTACTTCAAAGGGGATAGGATCAGATAACAGGAAGGAAAGGATGCTGTGTGTGTCCTGACCTGTTTGACTAAATCTATGGTGACTTCCTGAACACTGAGGCAAAAGGAAAGCACCAAGGCCTTCAAACTTTCTTCAAACAAGAAAAGTTGCATAAATTGGTGCAACATCCACAAATACCCCTTTTCATGGTGCAAAATACATAGGTTTGGCCCAGGGCCGCACAACACTGAAGGCTCACGACACGTTGGCTCTGTCTAGGGTCAGGAGCCCTGTCCCTGCACTTACCAGCACTGAAGAGACCACCTGATTGGGTGACACTGGCTCCTCCCACAGCCAGGGCATCCTTGTGACCTGAGCCCCGACTGGAAGAGGTGGAGGGTGGGCTGGACAAGAGGTGGTGTGGGGGGCATGGCCAGGCTGCCCTCAGAGCCAGCTACAGCCACTGCTCAGCTCAGTGAGGAGGCAAGCTCTGTTGCCAAGCTGCACCTCTGGCCAACCCCACAAATGAAGCTAGCAGGTTCCCTGACTCTCCTAGGTCCATGGTGGCCTGGGAATCAGCCTTTTGAGTCACTGCAGGAGGGCAGAGCATGAGGGGAGGAGGCCCACACTGTAGCCCAATCCGTCCAGTTCACCGTGCCGAACAAAGTCCTGCTATCATCTCAGGGGGCACTGGGTGAGCCTGGGGCTGCCCCACACCTTTAAAAGGCAGGCCTCAGGTGGTGATCCAAGGATGATGGGCCAGACCTCTCCCACGTGGCCCTAGAAGTGCGTAGCAGGAGGGAGAGGGGGTTCTGGATGAGGATGAACACCCCCCTTCCCTCTCCATCAAGTGAGGCATCTCTGAAGACACACCTTGAAAGGACGCTGAAGGATGTGGCAGCCCTGGATGCTGACCCAAGGGAGTCAGACCTGGATAGCCTCACGGCCTCAGGTTAGTGGCCCAACAAGGCAGCCTTCCAAGCTTTGTCTTTCCAGCCAGTGGCTCGCAGAATCAAACAGAAAGCCTATTGGCCTATTTAGTGAATCAGTATCCATGGTTGTTGTTGAAATTATAATGAAATGCTGCATACTAGATTACGTAACCTACGTAGATATTCCATCATGTGCATAGGCTCTGTCATGATGGGGTGTGCGTGTGTATGTGTGTGTATGAGTGCCTGCTGGAGGAGGTTTCCAAGCCTGTGTTTTGCCCCAGGGTGAGAGTCTTTATCCTATCCTACACAGACCACTTATTTGAATTTGAGAAGCACAGATATA
Organism: Gekko japonicus; assembly: GCF_001447785.1. Classification (NCBI taxonomy): domain Eukaryota; kingdom Metazoa; phylum Chordata; class Lepidosauria; order Squamata; family Gekkonidae; genus Gekko; species Gekko japonicus. The sequence goes on from NW_015159721.1 coordinate 168,821, forward strand.
CAACCAAAGGTAACTTGAACAAACCCAAGAACGACTATAATGTTTTGATAACGTGCATAGCAAAGATATAGCCGTAATTCCCCCCCCCCCGAATACGGAAGTTGGCGGAAAGCATTCGCAATGTTTCTACATGTATAATTTTCTTCTTTGGATTCTGCAGAAACAAAGCGGAACTTCTCCTGTACAAAACAGAATTCCAGCTGCTTCAACTGCTTTCAACTGCCCACCGAACATAATTAAGGTCCCGGTTTGCCTTCTAAGTAGAAATAAACTTTCAATGCCACACAACATAGGCAAGGTGATACCTTTGATTGGACCAACTTTTGTCCAGAAAAGCTTACAAACTTTCTAGCTTACAGAGTCCTTTGCGAGGCTGAAAAGTTCTGGACATTAATTTCCACCGGAACTACAGACCTGTGAAATCTTGCACTCTAATATTTTCTACTGGAGTAGGAGAGAACCAAACATGTACTTAACTCTTCAATAACAAAGTGGCAAACTAGAAATAAAGTAAATATATAAAAAAGAATATGGATGTGGATGTGGGCTGGATGAGGCCCACCCTCCTCTTTTGCAGTTCCACCTCAGCTCAGCTGAATCTGAAATGCATTAATTTGGGCAGAAATGTCCACCGCAGTTCTAGGAACTAAGGGAATGTTGGAATTATTAGGTACTGAGGCTCCCAGATGCTGGCGTTTGTTGGCCATGACAACACTTTGCGGCAGGGCCTCAGAACTCAACCGGTTGTGGATCCAATCCAAATTCGGTGAAATTATCATGTCGGTGTATACTGTCAGTAGCTTGAGGCAGCGGAATTTCTCTCCTGCTCCTTTCCCCCCTTCAGCTGCTCTCAGCATTCTGGAGCGTATTCCATCTTTATCAGCCCAGGGTTCCCCCTCCACCCTTTTCTGTTTGGTTAACTATATGAAATCGTATTTTTCTTCATATTGTGGAATCCCCAAATATATAAGAATTCCCAGCTTGTCTGTGGATGGCCCAGTTTTGCTGCTTCTGTGATCATAACAGACACCTGTGATTTTACTGTTTGTAAGAGCAGGGGTAATTTCCTGCAGGAGCGCAGAGGAGCGGAGCTTCGGCAGTAAAGAGCCCAGGGGGTGGGCACATGCAACAACCCTGCTCCCAGCAGCCCTCAGTCAGAGCAAGAAGCAGCCAGGTAAGTTGCAGAGGGCCCCCCCCCAGCCCCCTGGTCCAAAACAGCCGAGCGGCACCTTTAAGACCAAGTTTTATTCAGGTAAAAGCTCTCCCTCCTCTGCAAGGACAGATCTGCACATCCCCCCCCCCAATAGCTAGCGATCCGAAACAGTCCAGTGGAGCCTGAGTGGTGGGTGTTGCCTTCTGACACACTTCCGGTGACGTCAGGGGTGTGGCATATGCAAATAAGTTATGCTAATGAGCTCCTGCACCTCTTTTTCTACAAAATGACCCTGTGTAAGAGTGTTGGTATAGGAGCTCCTGAGGGAAAGGGTTAGACACTTCCTGCCTGACATCACTAGCCCTCAAGGCTAGGCATGGAATACTGGGAATATCCAGGAAAAGTGATGTGGCTATGCCCAAATAGTAAATTGCCACTATAACGAGTACCAAGTGGGGCTGCCAGCTCTAGGTTGGGAAATACCTGGAGATTGGGGGGGGGGGGGGGGCCTGGGGGGGATAGGATTTGGGAAGGGGGTATACTGTCACACAGTCCCCCTTCAAAGCAGCCATTTTCTCCAGGGGAACTGTCCTCTGATCTCCAGCCACCACCTGGAGGATGGCAACCCCTAGCACCAAGAGGAGATGAAAGAACAGAAAGGAAAGTAGATTAGTGTATGGCTATAATCTAGTAATAACTTTATTCCTCAAGTCACAGTACTCAAAAGGTTTCACAAACAGATGCATCTCCACAGAAAAAGATGGCCGCGATAAGGGTCACCTCAGCTCAGACCAACTGTCCACTGTATTGTCAGTTATAATGGTCAATATTGTATTTCACAAAGGAACATTTTGCAAAAGATTATTTAAACCTGTACAAGAAGTCAAATTTTCAGATGGTCTCACATTAGGGTTGCAAGGTCCCTCTTGGCAACCAGCAGGGGATGGGGGGACTTACCAGGAGCAGCAGGGAGGCCCATCCAACGTACAGCCACATGTCCACCTCACTGTCCATATGACCCGGAAGTGACATCATCATGTCCAGGATGACGGGGAGACACTCTGGTATTTGGGAAAAACCTCTGATAACTTTGGCTTCTACCATAAAGTTTTTGCCCAAATACCAGAGTGTCGCCCTGATGTCCCAGATGCGTTGATGTCATTTCTGGGTCACGTGGGCAGTGACGGAGACATGTTCGCTGCATGTCGGATGGGTCTCCCTCTTTTTAGGGGTAAGTTCCCCTGCCTGGACGGCTGATTGGCAGCGGGGAGGTGGGACCTGGCAGTGGGGGACCCCTGCTCCCACCAGGGGGTCTGGCAACCCTACCTTACATCAATGGAGCCACTGTCGGCAGGTCCATAGCACTCTGCACCCATTAACCTCCCAGCAAACAATCCAGATTGTGATGTTTCTAAAAAGTAGTCAGAGAAAGTAGCTGAATAAGCCCTCCCATTTCAGTAAAACAGTTCTAGGAGGCTGAGGAAAGCAGCTTTTTCAACACCAGGGCTTTATTATAGCCTGCTGGAAACAGCCTGGTAAATCATTTTTACGGGTCCAGTCTGGAGAGATACCACCTGGAAAAGTAGAGGGAAGAGAAAGTGATCAACTGTGTTTGGTAGCCTGTGAGATTATGCTGATGAGAAATCCAGATATATCTCTTCCTCACAATTCCTAGGTAAGGCATAAACCCCTCATCATCCCAAGTGATAAAAATATTGCAGTCTGTGAAGTGGGGGAAAGTAATCACTCCTCCACGAAAACATGATCAACTACTGATTGAAAACATGATAGCTAATGGAACTTTTTGGATCTTGATAATCACAGGCCAGTTAAGTCCCAAAGAGTCAATGTGCTTGAGCTCCCACAAATTCTGTTCAGATACAGAAGAGAACAGGGGAGTTTGAGATTGCTTATTGTGACTGGCGAGCAGCATGAAGACTGCAGAGCCAGTTTGGTGTGGTGGTTAAGAGCAGCAGGACTCTAATCTGGAGAACCAGGTTTAATTCCTCACTCCCCCGCAGGAAGCCAGCTGGGTGACCTTGGGTCAGTAACAGTTCTCTCAGAGCTCTCTCAGCCCACCAAAAAGTCTAGCTCACAACTTTAGTTGGCTGCCAGGCAATCCTCGGATCTCCTGGCTATACACATACGATAATTCTGGGTGTGGAACAGCAGTCACTCGGGGTGTGTGGGGGAGGTATTTCTGAATTTCCTGCGTTGTGCAAGGGGTTGGACTAGATGACCCTGGAGGTCCCTTCCCACTCTGTGATTCTATGACTTAATTAATTACATCTGGATTATTAAAGGCAGGTATATGTAGCACATATTTTCTGGGCCTTCTGCTTTTGCCTAGTCAACAGGGCAGTTCCTTCCGTGTAGTAGCTCCTCAACTGCAGGAACCCTGGTTTGGAGTACAAAAACTCTAGGTCTGCATTAGAAGAATGATAACTTGCAGTTCATATGCTCTAGCTTGATTAAACTATGGTTTATCATTATGTCTAAATGCTGGCTTTCCCACTAACTCTCATTTGTTGGAAAGACACAGACCAGCCTTCTAAATGTTTTATTCCCAGTTCATAAACCATGGTTTACGGTGTCGTGTGAATGCTAGAATCCCAGTTTAATGGCACTGCACCCAGTTTAATGGCACTGCACCCCAGTACAGTGGCACAGTTGTAGAGCAGCTGAAAACAGCCTCAACAGAAGAGAAATTCAGTTCTTAAAAATATCCCTTTAAACATCATTATTTTAAAGTATTCCAGCCATCTCTCAAAACACCTCTTTACCATGTGATTGGTTTTCTAGAAATAATAGTCCTGGAGTGGAAAGAAAGAAGGGTAAAGAAAGGAAAAAGCTTTCAAAAGAATCAGCTACAGCCTTAATTAATCCTTTGCAGAGAACACAATGGCTGCCTTTTAATATTCAAGTACATTTTGAATGGCGAAGTAATGAAAACATGGCATGAAAATTTGTTATGACACGCTTTGTTGCTAACTGGATTCAACCATTTATTGAATCATTATAAGATTGCATTAACACTGAAAAGAACACTGAATCTGTGTTCTGATAGATACTGACATTTCCCCCCTGAAATTTCAAACAGAAAGGATACGGTGACAAAATTTGATCATTACACTAAACCGTGGTTTGGCAGTAGGTAATGAGCCTTTAAGAATCCTGGGGTTTGTTGATGTGACCCCTGCTCTCTCTTCCCTTCCTCTGCTTGTGCACTAGATATTAATTCGTCATTCCCAGAGTCCTGGCAAAGTTTAGTTTGTCATTACATCCCAGCCAGCATGCTTTGATCTTACTAGCTCCACAGATCAGGATTCCAAACTCTGGTTTGTTCCCAGTCTGGAATCCAGGTTTGCAGGGCTTCCACAAACTAGAGTTTGCCAGTTGCAATGGCAAATTGGTTTGCCAAAACCAGGAAACGACTAATTTTCTAGTGGTACACAAACAGATGGAGGGGGATGAGGGATCACATGAGCAAATCCCTAGCTCCTTAAAGCTTCTGTTATAATAGTACCAAACCACGGTTTGGCATTGCATCTGAACCAAGCCAATGCAAGATACAAATGGATTTTGGAGAATAAAATATGACCAATTAAAAATCAAAACTCACAGCAATTATAAACCATTCACAGTAATATTATTCTACATTTAATTAAATCTGTCTTGAAAGGCAGATTTATGAGGCTTAATATTTTAGCTCGGGTTCTTTAACGTTGGGGGTGGAATGGGAGGGATAAATTACAGTCTGATTCATTTAACAGATGCATCTGTGACTACATTTTCACTGAGCCAAAGAGGGGGGTGGAAGAGAAGAATGTCAGACACTCAACATCAGTCTCTGATCTTTCACCTCTTAGGGCATTTTCGCATTCAAACTGTGGCTGTAAATGAGTTTGCAGCTTGATATAAAGAGAGCTTAAATTAGAAAACCATCACCACCACTGGCATAATTAATTCCAGGATAACAGGCTTGGATTAGGCCACACGAATGAGCCTCACTAGAAACTCTTATAATCGTTCACCAAAGCAAAAGGATTGATTAGTGACAGTGTGTTACATTTATGCAGATAACTCCCCAACTAATATACGTTTTGCAAAACCCAATCAGTTTTTTTAAAAACTGAAAAAAGATCACAGCCCTTTCCCCCCCTTCCCCCATCCAAGATATGATGTGACAAATATTTGTTTGTGTCTAAGATCTGCCTGCCTGTCCTTTAGGGTTGCCAATCTCTAGGTGGTGGCTGGAGATCTTCTGGGATTACAACTGATCTCCAGAGGAGTTCATCGTGTTAGTCTGCTGCCGCAGAATAGTAAAAAGCCCAGTAGTACCTTTAAGACTAACAAACTGATCTCCAGGTGACAGAGATCAGCTCACCTGGAGAAAATGGGCACTTTGGAACTGTCCCGGTTCCGGAATCCCGGGACTTAACCCATACCCCCCAGGGACCCCAACAACCACCAACACACCCAGTAGACCCACGGACCGAGAGGACCTTGCAACGCCAGACCCCGTCAGCGCAGCCGAGGCACAACGGTCCGGACCAGTCTGACTGCAAAGCAAAGAGTCCCCAAGAGCAGCAGGAGAGGCCGCCGGCGACAGGGAGTGGCTGACAGCGAACCCACGAACGCATGAGATTCCGCATGCCGGCACCGTGGCTCCAGGCCGACAGGACCACACCCAGGCCGTAGGGACGACGTCGGAGCTTATCATGGGGGGAGGGGCTGGGAGGAATGAGAGGGAGGCGGGAATGGGAGACGGTGCTGGGAGAGGGAGCTGGGTATAAAGGAGAGGGAAGCGAAGGGGCCAGGGAGGAAGGACTACCTGACACAGAGAGAGAGAGAAAGAGTCCAGGAAGGACACTGAGAAGCTGGGGGGCGATGCGCGGAGGTAGACGGACTTATGGAGTGTCGTCAAACTCCATCCCCTACCTATCTGAGGCCCCAACGCTCCCCCTCTTCTTTACAGGTCTCAGCTTCCAGAGCCATCAGACCTCCCCCCGGCTTGGATCGTCACAGCCACGGGAGGGTCTTCGCCCGGAGCCCAGGGCGGGCTTGACAGGAACATTGACTCTATGGCATTATACCACTCCCCCTCCCCTCTCAGGCTCCACCCTCCCAAATCTCCAGGTATTTCTCAACCCAGAGCTGGCAACCCTACTGTCCTTCCTTCTCTCTGAGTAGCTACACCAACAGCCTTAACGTCACAATGCCAGTCTAGTCTGCCTAAACTTGGGAGTCCCTAAAGCAAGGAATGGATATAAGAGAACATTTGAGCTTCAGCTGATGAAAGTGGTGCACTTGCTTCTCCCGGTAAGAAGAGTTCAGTGATGTTTCTCCACTTCTCACATTGAGTAGGTTCCTCCAAAAAAAGATTCCCACTGCCCCCCCCCCCCCCAACATTTAAAGATAAAAATGGGGGAGAGGGAATTCATCAATCCCTGATGGAACAAAACCTCTCTAGGAATCCGGAATCACTCACTTTAACCCTTCACTTAACTGACAAGCACAGGAAGTGCATTCTTGCGGCCAGGGAACACTTCTTATGATTTAAAGCTGATTCCTAGAGAGACTTAGCTGTTGGTGAAGCTCTGGGATGGCAGGCATCCTGCCAGGTGAGAACATGAGAGTCAGATGGACTTTTGGCCTTCTGGAAAAACCCAAGCCTGGGGAATTTTATACTGTGTCCTCTCTCCGCCTTTGCAGCCCTTTAGCTGTGGACCTGTCTAAATCCCCCCCACTGGATGGCTCAGTGGGCCTTGGAGGAAATGATGCTGAACAGACCTAGTCTCTAGACAACAGCATAGGCCCTATTCCAACAATATTCAATTCAATTCAAATACCTTTTATTGGCATACAATATTAGAAGCATTTCCCAATAATACAATCCAAAAGAAATTATAAAATAGATAGCCGTGGCTATGTCAGGCCTAACTCAAGTTGTCACAAGCTAGATTTGACCATAGAAAATATGTTTGAATCATAAAATAAATTGGCATTCCAAACTTTTAAACTTAAGTTTTTAGACTTATAAATTAAGAATCATTAATATGATCAGGGTTTCCAACAATAATCCAACAACAACCAGGACATACAATAAGGCTAAATATGTGGAGGACCAACAGGAAGACTGATGGAAACATTAATCCAATATGTCCTCTTCTTTTTAAGGCAAAATTCAATTTAGAGACCAAAAATTCCATGTAAATCCACACATTCGGGTAGACAGATTCCAAGCAAGTCAAGAACTTTACTGAACCCAATGATTTAAAAATAACTGTTTTAAAGAACCTCAACCCAATGTAATCTCTAGATTAACAGCAGCAAGAAGAACTATGCATTACCACAGCAAACACAGGCTCCCATTCCTTATATTTGTCAAACCAACATGAATCCAAGGGCAGGTGAGGGATTTCAGGGGAGAAATAGCAGTCGAGAGGATGGTCCTAACCCTTCCTCTGCCATGCCTTCCCTCGGGCTTTTCTCCCCCACAGTACTCGTTTCTGGACTCAGAAGCTAACAGGGAGGGAAATGGGTGAAAACTAGCCCATGGGAGGAACTCTGAGGGGAGGATGAGAAGGGATAGGATGGGACAGGTACCCCTTCCCACTCAATTATCCCCTGAAAATGTCTCCACATCAGAGTTAGCCAGCAAACACTACTACATAATGGATTTGTGCCCTTAAAATGGAAGCAGATTAACAGTTCGTTCAGAAAGAATTATGTTAACAGTGAAGTGAGGGAAAGTTTCACCACCAAAAGGTATTTCTTTAAAAAATGAATTGGAACAAACTGAGCTTTCAAGGGATATAAAGACTTCAATTTTTCAAAAATGAAATTTACACTTCAAAACCAAAGTGTAATATAAAGGTTTCTTGGAGCGAAATCAGTGGAGCTCTCTTCTCATTTCCAGAATGCTTTAATATGATTTTTTCCCTTGGAAATTGTATAGCTCTTAGTCACCACTCGGTAACCTACTCGTAATAATTAATACAGAAGTAGTGGAGAAAGATGAAATATTAAATAAGCAAATTCAATAATCAAAGAAGTCGGCAGTTGCCTTTAGCTAAGTAACTAATTAACCACAGTAAGGACTTTTGCAAAAAAGACAGGCTGCTTGTGTATCTGCTACACTGGCAGTGACGTGGGAGACACATGCAGCATTATCGCCACCATCACCCTTATAAATAAAAGCTGAATGGTGGTGGCACTTCTCTAGAACATTCCACACGCTCCAAAATCAGTTTGCTCTCTGATCTGTCATTCAGAGGGTCTCCCTATCCACTGGCTGCTTTGCCTGAGTCCTACCTCCAACATTCTGAACATTTTGCAGTTCCACTCCCCCCATAGCCAGTTAGAACACAGAGGTTATTTGCATATGCAGCCTCATTGGGCTCTGCCTCGGAACACAGAGGTCGTTTGCATATGCGACTTGATTGGCTTTTCCCTCTAACATTCTAAACAGTTTGCTGTTCTGAGGTAAAATGTGTCCAATCTCCAGGTGAGGGCCGGAGATCACTCAGAATTACAACTGCTTTCCAGATGGCAGAGATCAGTTCCCCTGGAGAAAATGGTGGGATCTATATCCTTATATGCTGCTGAGGTGGCCCCCATATGACAGCCAATGTGACGTAGCAGTCAGGGCTTCAGAGCACGGGAGAGGATGCAGGTGTGTGGGGGGTGGAAAGCTGAAGAGTGAGGGGGAAATAAAGGTAGGTTGATGATTGGCTGGGAAGGAGATAGGGTTGCCAACTCCAGGTGGGAAATTCCTGGAGATGTGAGGGATGGAACCTGGAGAGGGTGAGGTTTCAGGAGGCGTGGGACATTGGACAGGTACAAAGCCATAAACTCCACCCTCCAAACCAACTATTCCCTTCTGGGGAACCATCATTGCCAATCTCCAGGTGAGGACTGGAGATCACTCAAAATTACAGCTGTTCTTTAGGTAGCAGAGATCAGTTCCTCTGGAGAAAATGGTGGACTCAGTGTCATTATACCCTGCTGAGGTCGCCACAGCAAATTGACACTGAGTGTCCAAGGCTGGGGCACCCGCCCAGAGCCTCTTTCTAGAGACCATTGTTTTTATTTCCACAACGGGCCTTTTTCCTAGTTATGCTATAAGGTGATTCTGATACTGGATCAGACCAGTGGTCCATCTAGTCCAGCATCTCTGATGCTGCCTCCTGGCATTGGGATCCAGAGGTTTGACTGCCTCTGAACGTAGAGGTTCCCCTCAGTCACCAACCATGGCTACTAGCCACTGATAGATCTATACATAAACCTATCTAATCACCTTTTAAAGCTGTCTGTTCCTGTGAATATGACTCCAGTCAAAGGAGAAAGACCACATATATCAGGGCTGTGATGCTAAAGATGGTACAGGCTCTTTCTTTATTTCATTTCCCTGACCAAAATGCATCCCCCCACCTTCCATCCCTGGGAGGCAACATAATTAGAATCACAGAGTTGGAAAGGACCTCCAGGGTAATCTAGTCCAACCCCTACACAATGCAGGAAATTTACAAATACCTCCCCCTCGCCCCCAATGAGCCCAGTTTCATGCTCAGAAGAAGAAGACAAAAAACCTCCAGGATCCTTGGCCAAACTGGCCTGGAGAAAAATTGCTTCCTGACACCAAAGTGGCGATCAACATTTCCATGGGCGTGTAAGAAAGGGCCATGAGAACTAAGCTCTGATGCAACCCTTCCTGCCCTCCCTCTCATTGTTCCTTCAAGCCCTGGAAGGGTTCCTTCCTTTTTTTAAAAAAGCACCCAGTGCTTAAAGTGTGTGTGTGTGGGGGGGGATTTCTGAATGAGGAAACAGTGTAGAAAAGAAAAGAGCTAGCTCCTCTGCTCCAGCACATTACTTCCAAGCAAAAGTCGCACATTGTTTTTCTTGTATGAATTCCAGTGAGCTCCAGAGCTCTCTTAGAACACTCCGATGGGTTTGACAGCTTGTATTTCTTCTCCCAAAGCCATTCACACCCGCATCTAGAAAACCCACTGACTTCTGGATGGGCTCATATTTCAGACCTCAGTATAACTGGAACAAAATCGAGTTTGTGTTGTGTGCATGTAATAAATTTGCTTTTATATGTTCTCAACGCACAGCTAACCAAACACAAAAATGAATGGAAAGGCCAGGGATGCTGTATTTGCTGTTGTAAGGGACACTGATGCTCAGCCCTCCCGCCATGATTTATGAGAGATGGTGATAGATTTGGACATTATATGCTGATCCATACACCCCTGAGCCAGTGCCAGCCACTCCCTTGGGTGTACACAGCCAAGGTCTACTTCCCTGGTAGGCTTTCTACAAACCAAAGTCAATCATTCAGAAATGATGGGAAGCTGTTTTCCCCAAACACCAACATGACTTGCATCTTTCCCACACAATAATGTTATTCGCGGAAAATAAAGGTACGTTTGATGTACAGTCTACTGCTGCTGGGGGTATCACATGACAATAAATTGTACCTACAAAAATGTGAGCCTCCTCCCAGAGAGGAAATTGTCTGCCTTTGTGATGGCTGCATGGAATTTGGCTGCCCCATGTTTCCCCAGAGCTGACTTTTTTGCAGCGTTGATTACTCATAACTGATACAACATTCATCTCCACATCACACAGACTTGATGCTTTAACTGAGTTTCATATTTGGGGTGGGGGTGAACAACCCCAGAAGTAGACTTCTTTTTTTGTCAATTTTTTTTAATTTCGGATATAAACATTCATAATCAACATTAAATAGACTTCTCATCAAGTGACTTCATTTTTAAAAACACAGTGAATGATGGCTGGGATTGCCCCAGCAGCCCTATTTTGCTACTTGTGAATATTTCAAAATATTTATATCCTGCCTATCTCTTCAGACTCAAGGCAGCTCAGCATGCAAGGACACATAATATTTTGGAGGATTTCACTTTTACAGTGAATATACACTAGATTACTTGAAAGTTTGTGGCATGGGATTATGGATCTATGTGGTGCCTAAAGAGGTTTTGCAAATAACTTCTTCTGGTTTATGTGGAACTGCTGTTTCTTAAAGCTAACCACAAGAGGCAGTGTGGTACACAGACTAGGATGCAGGAGACTCAAGGTCAAATCCCCACTCTGCCATGGAGGTTTGCTGGGGTCCTTGGGCCAGGCACACACTTTCAGTCTACCTCACAGGGTTGTCATGAGGAGAATGGTATAAGCTGCTTTGGGTCTCCATTTGGGATTAAAGGCAAGGTATAAATGAAGTAAATAACTAAACAAAATTTTAAAAGATTTGTTTTAATTTTTTAACCAGAGGTACACAATATTATAACATGCATATCTCTTCCCTCATCATAACCTTCCCAGATATTTTTCCCCAAAAATAAAAAGGTGAGAAGAACATCTTTTGCCATGTTTTATTTTCATTGATTTAATAAGTTGGATCCTGCAGACCCATTCCAGTACCGAGGATCTCAAGTTAACAAGTGGGGTATAAATATCTACAGAAATACAAAGAAAGTCAGTTTGGTGTAGTGGTTAAGTGCGCGGACTCTAATCTGGGAGAACCGGGTTTGATTCCCCACTCCTCCACTTGCACCTGGCTAGATGACCTTGGGTCAGTCACAAGCTCTGGCACAGCTGTCCTTGAAAAAGAGCAGTTTCTGTCAGAGCTCTTTCAGCCCCACCCACCTCACAGGGTGTCTGTTGTGGGGAGGGGAAAGGAAAGGAGTTTGTAAGCCCTTCTGAGACTCCAAGTGAAGGGTGGGGTAGAAATCCAATCTCCTCTTCTTCTCCCTGATGCAAGACACGAGGCAGTGGAATGGACTCATGAGATCTAATGCAATGTTTATTTGTAAATATTAAAACACATGCACACACATCTATCTCCATCATGCTGGAATCTACATCACCACTGAGAGTCTACCACCCCTCTCTCAACTACCAGCTGCCATCATTAACGCCAAATAGAGAAGAAGCAGCAGCAGCAGCACGACTGAGACCTCTCTTAAAACAACAACAACAATAATGACAAAACCCCTTTCCCACATATATCTTAATTATATTTTATATTTGGATATGTGCATTGATGTTTAATTGTTGTTATGTTACTTAGGAAGCTAACTGTAGATTGAAGAGCAGGATAAAAATGCAAATACAATCAAAACAAACAAACACCCATCTCTCTCTATCTAATGCTTCCTCTGGCTTGGGAAATTCCTGGAGATGGTGGGGGAGCCTGCGGAGGGTGGGGTTTGGGGAGGGGAGGGACCATGGAGTCCACCCTCCAAAGCAGCCATTTCCTCCAGGGGAACTGGTCTCTATAGTCTGGAGATCACTTGTCATTCCGGGGGTTCTCCAGGCCCCTTCTGGAGGCTGGCCACCCTAGTGGGATTAGTGCATCTTTATAAAAGACAAGAGTCTTCCAGAATTTCAACACTTGCAAGGTATTTTGCTGGAACAGAGAGAACTCTAAATGAGCGTGAACTGTAACACTGTAATCTACCACTATGTTGTTCAGATACTGGAAGGTGGGTTTTTTGGAGCACGTGCTCTTTAACGATACTAACTGGAATGGACAGCCAAGTGCACCACTACACCAAACTGGCTCTTGCAAGGTATTTTGCAAGGTATTTTGCTGGAACAGATAGAACTCTAAAAGACTGCGAACTGTAACACTGTCATCTACTACTGTGTTGTTCAGATACTGGAAGTTTTTTTTTTTTTTTTTTTTTTGGGCACGTGTCTCTTTCTCTAACTCCCACAAGACAGTCAGTGCTCTCTCATCTCAAGTTAACAAGTGTTCAAGATAACTCAGCATATCAAAGAATGGTATTCTGTTGGAGTTTTACCTCACTAATAGATGTTTTAAATTATTCCCTTTGATATTACTTTCCCCCCCTCCAATATTTCTCACAAACACTTTGAATCCAAATTGTGTCTCTAATGCATGGTAGTTCTTATTGGATAATTAAACCTTCAGTTGTTGCTAGAGTGGCCGAGAAATTGCTAGGAAAAGCTGTCTCCCTCCCCCCCCAAGATAATTTACAGTAATGTGGCCCAGGCAATGCTGCTGACAGATGGAAACAGACTTAAGGGTCAAATTTGGTCATAACTTCAAAAAGGAAATATATGCACATGAGGTCACATGTTTCAACCTTTACACTGCAAATTAGCTGATGTTTTTAAAGAAGGAGGAGGAGAGGAGATTGGATTTACACCCTGCCCTTCACTACCTTAAGGAGTCTCAGAGTGGTTTACAATCCCTTTCCCTTCCACTCCCCAAAACAGACACCCTGTGAAGTAGGTGGGGCTGAAAAAGCTCTCTCGAGAACTGCTCATAACAGCTCTGAAAGAACTTGTAACTGACCCAAGGTCACCCAACTGGCTTCATGTGGAGGAGTGGGGAATCAAACCCGGTTCTTCCAGATTAGAGTGTGCACTTTTAACCACTACATCAAACTGACTCTCTTGAGTTCCCTTGACAAAATTCCGCCTTGACAAATTGTGCCTTTGGGTAGCCAACCATCACACTGAGGCAATCATTCTGTGCTAAAATGGGGAGGGGTGTAAGCGTCAGTGCCACATGTGCCTGAAGAAAAGAAAGAAAATGTGAAATAGCTGTAGTGTACCTAAGGACATGCACAGAGGGTGAACCTGAAAAACCTGTAACACTGAAGAATGTATCCTGAAGTGGGACACTAACCTTGGAGGCCACATCCTACATAGACAGGGCTTTCTTATATTAAAAAAAACCTGATTCCAATTCTTGTGGATCAACTGCCAAGAAAATCAGGAGTAACCCTGGAGTAAATTCAGAGTAAATCCATTGAATTCTGTAGCTTTAGACATAGGCACACGGCACGATCGAGTTTATAGCTTGCAGCACCAGTCGTGGCCACGCCCATTGCCCACACCATATGAGCTATCAGGCAGGACTTCAGAATTCAACATTTGAAAACTTGTCTTTGAGCCACAATACTGCAGACGTTTTCTGGTCACTCTGTGCCCACGCACTTACATACGGGAACGTGGCTAAGATCAGACCACGTAAACAGGATCTTGGGGGCTCAGCGGGGATTTTATGCTGCTACTTCCCTCGAGGGGAACTGATCTGTGTGATTTGGAGATAAGTTGTAGTTCTAGGAAAACTCCAAAGCCTACTGGGAGGATCATAACCCTAGCAGATTTACAGAGCTCTCCAGCCACAACCTGAGTTGCTGGGAATTACCAGGCATAACTGGCCTGGGTGTCAACATGTTTATAGAAATTGAATAGAAATACCCTTGGAGGAGGGAGTGTGAGACAAGGGATTGTCTCCCTGCAATGCACCATGGGAAGAATGCTTCAGTGACGACATAAACTAAGGAGTGAATGTCAAGAGACGTTACTAGAAATGCTGGGTGCTAGTATTGAAGCTTGTAAGGACACTGGCTTTACTTGGTGGATCAATATTGATTAAGGCCAAAAGAATCCCGTGCAATCAGTCACCAGGCATCAGGATATAGGGCATGGCCAAGAGGGTCTACCAGATATCTTGTTATTCTTACGCATGAACACGGTAGCCCTTCGCCTTTGTTTATCCCACAGGAAATTCTCTACTCCGTCTGTCATAAATAACAGCAGATCAAGTAGGGTTGGCTCCTTTTTTTGTTTTTGTTTTTTGAACAGCAAGATTGATTTTCCCCATTGAGTACAGTATATGCCAGCTACCCTTAAATGCCCTTCTCAGCTAAGTTTTTGAAAAATGGTACATTAGGCATTTGCAAAAGGAATGAACACTGCTGTTTTTTGGAGAGGATGAAGTCAAGCTTGCCGCACATACGGCAGCTATGATTCCCAAGGCTGGGGTGGGGGGGCAGCTATCAGTCAAAAATGTTCTCCCAACAAATCAAGTTGCTTTCCCTGCCACTGTCTTCTGAAGTTACTGAAACAAAAACATACGAAGTGGTGATTTTTATACCCAGTATACTGAGCTTTTGTACATGGAACTAAAAATAGGATTTCCTTCTTTTAAATAAAAGCTTGTTCTTTAACTATATATTGGGAGTGATGCAAAGACATTTTCAAGAGACGTCTGATCTCCGTCAGCTGTCCGCTTGACAGAACCAGTTTTGCTTCCACTCGCTACAATAAGGGAATAATTCAGAACGATTCTTGCTGTAGCTATAATTTTTATCCTGTTGTGTCTCCAAGGAATTCAGTGTGGCCTACACAGTTCTCTCTACCCGTTTGATCCTACCCTATGTGTGTAAAGTGCCCTCAAGTTGCAGCTGATTTATGGCGACCCCAGCAAGGGGTTTTCAAGGCAAGTGAGAAGAAGAGGTGGTTTGCGCCATGGCCTTCAGCTGCAGCGTCTTCCTTGGAGTCTCCCATCCAAGTATCAGCCCTGCTTAGCTTCCAAGATCTGACAGGATTGGGCTATACCATGCTGCCTCCCCTCCCCCTCCCCCTCCCCCATGAGGCTGGCTCAATTGAGAGAAAGTGAGGAGCCCAAGGTCATCCACTTACCTTTAAAGAACAGTAGGGATCTGAACCTGGATTTTCCTAGGTCCTAGTCAGACACTGTGACCTAGTCACAGAAATTATACTGGCTTTCTCATATTTTGCTTTCAGTAATTCAAAAGAATTATCCAGCTTCACTTTTTCCCCTGCAAAACCAATGGCTTCACTACACATTACAGTTTTTTCCATATTTCTTTTAAATGGATTTTTCTTCTTGCTTATGTAACCTCCAGGACTGCTTTACCAAGGAGGAGAAAGGTGTGGGGAAAAGAGGAAAATGTTAACCCTTTCCTCCCCAGCTGTTTTCTTGCTGGAAAAAGCCACCTCCAAGTTGCTTTTGGAAAATTCATTTATACACACATACCCCCCCCACCCTCCACAAAGGTAAAAGTAGCAAAGGGATGGCTTTTCCCCAACAAGACAATCGAGTAACAGGAAAGGTGTAGAGTCCCTGTCTCCCCAGGCCATCTGAAAAGTGTACAGTGCAATCCTATTTACTCAAAAGTAAGCCTGAATGAGCTGAAGATCTCAACAGTTTTTGAATTCCACACAGCTCTTTATCAGACTGGATATTAAACAAAAGATATCAGTGGGCCAAGACACTGCTTCATTTGAACAAAATTCTGGTGTTTTCAGAAAACAGTACCCTCTCCTCAATCTCCACAGTGCTTTTAATTTTAAAAATCTTAACCATATTCTCTCAGGTACTGTTGTACATTGTCTTGCCAAACAATTACAATACTAGCTGCAAAACACTGTATCAAAATTACTTCAGAACGGGATTTCAGTGGCTGTGGGAATGATAGTTAAGTGTTTGACATGCCGTAGTCAATGAACCATTAGATTTTAGGTCTTCTTTGGTGACACAGATTTGTCACAATATTAACATGAATTAGGGCTGCCAAGTCCCCCCGGGGGAATCGGGCCCTGGGGGGAACCCCGCCCCAGCGTGCACGTCACAGGGAAGTGACGTTATGACACCAGGCACGCTGGGGGCGGGGCCACGGCCATACAAGGGAAAACTCTATGGCACGCGCCGGAATTCGCACGGGAGTCCCCCGCTGGCAAGGTAGGTGCCACTTTGCAACCCTAACATGAATCTGTACCTGGATAAGGACTCCCCCACCCCCCATAAGGCCATTTCCCCCATTGTTTCCACTTAAGAAAAGGTAAGCAAGGGGACCAACTAATTTATTCTTTGCTTAACACGGCTCTGTCTGCAAGGAGAAATTTTCACTGTGAGTAAAACCTATCTCTATGAAATTCAGTAGGCGAGAGGGATCCCCTTGATGAAGGGATACAGTCCCATTTGGATGAAGGGGGACAACATTACAGGCCAAAATGTGTTTCTGATTAAAACTAGCGGAAACAATTATATAACGGAATAAGAAACCAAATGCATACTGACTATAATAAAAAATGCAGCATATTTTAAAACTGAAACAAACCCAATTATATTCTTGTTGACATCTTTACAGCACAGTGCTAAATATTGTTCCTGCTTTAACTCACTTTCCAGCAGTTCAGTCGGGTTCTGGGTTCTCTAAGGACGACTAATTCCACATATAGCACTTTTACACATATGGCACTTTTAAAATCAATACATAAAACCACATGCATTTTTTTTTCTTTTTAGTTTTTAAATATGCACTCATATTTTATCACAGCCCGAAGATTATGTGAGCATCAACGTCGTGCCTATGATTACTGCTGTCTGCATTTCTACTAATATGCTGTCCATTAAAATATGAAAATGCTGATGTAGCCCCATGTCACAAAAGCGATCAAGGAAAAGATCAGGCTGTTATTAATGTTTTGCTATGTTTACCACCCTCCAGGGCCAAGTTAAAGTATATTTGTTTCTTATTGCTTTCTGTTTTTTCAGGTTGCCTTTTCTTTCTTTTTCTTTTTTCTAAAAAAAGGGCTCTTTAGCATCTGTCCTTGAGCCTCCTCTCATCTTGCATTCAGTCATCTTAGCTAGGGCTTGAATTCCTTCTCTCTGTACTTGCTGATCTGTGGATTTATTCTTTGTTCAAACAGTGTACTTTCAAATATACCCACATAAAAAAAATACAGACTGGAACTCAGCATTGGAAAGTGCTGGTCTTTCTGCACAGGATACCTACTGAATATGGATATAGGCATGGGCTTCCTACATGATGACAAGATAAAGCAACATAAAATTGCATAATAAATGTACATGAGTTTACCTACAGTGCGTGTGCAGCTCTGGTTTTCCTTTCCCTGACTGCCCCACTTCGCCACACTTAATTTAATAATTGACACGGTCGATGTAAACGACAACGATGACAGAAATTTTGCAAAGGATCCGTAGTACGCTGGAGATGGGATCTACCTCTTTAGAATTTTAGTATGCATCAAAGCACAAATCAAAAGGACATCACAAAAACTGTCAGGGTATGCATCAAAGCACAAATCAAAAGGACATGCACAAAAACTGTGCAACTGCAATGTAAATATAACCAATGTAAATAAATCAAACACAGAAATTAACAAAAGACAACAGATGCTAATTTCAGTGAGATTTAATGCAGCCAACAACTTTGAAAAGACAAGAAATTGCAACGATGCTGTATCAGAGCCAAAAAAAATGGCAAACAAAGCCTTAGCCAAGGTTGGGGAACTCTCCTACCCCTTTGTGTGTGTGTGCGTGCATTTTTTGCATGCTTTGTCTTGGCTTTACATGCAGAGCACGTTAGGTATATTTCTCATCTATATATACAAGTTAGGGGAGGGAAGGTGGCACGGTACAGCCTGGTCCTATCAGATTTTGGAAGCTGAGCAGGGTCGGTAATTGGATGCCTACCTGCGGGACCGCCTTTCCCCGTATGTTCCCCTGAGAGCACTGAGATCTGAGTCGCAGGACTGCTTAGTCCCCCCTGGCCCTAGGGACGCCAAGTTAACAACTACAAGAACTAGGGTGTTCTCCTTGGCTGCACGAATATGGTGGAACCAGCTCCCACATGAAATTTGCGCTCTCCGGGATCTCCACCAATTCCGCAGAGCGGTAAAGGCGGAGCTGTTCCGCCAAGCATTTAATAGCCCAGACCAATCATGATAGCACTTTATGGTTTGCCGCCATGCGTACATTGTACTGTGTGTAAAATTGTGATTTTATTGTTATTGCTATAGACTGTTTTAGATGTATCATTTTATTGGTTTTAATGTTGTAAGCCACCCTGAGCCACTCCGGCGGGAGGGCGGGATAAAAATCTAATAAATAATAATAATAATAACAACAAGGAAGACTCTGCGGAGGAGGGCCATGGCAAACCACCTCTGCTTCTCACTTGCTTTCAAAGCCTCTTGCTGGGGGGTGCCGTAAGTCAGCTGCACTTTACACACACACACACCAGTTGGAAAGAATTCTTCCCTTCTCTTTGGCCACCTCACCCTCATTATGAGCCTGCCCTCTGCTCTTCCTGCTGCCCCAGCCTCCTTCTGAAGGCTCTTTGGCCGCTTCCACCGCACAGTCACCTCCAGACTTTGCTCTGCCAGGCATCTAGAGATCCACAGATGCTTCCAGCCTTCCCTATCCTGTCAGTGCTTGGGTGCAACACATGAAGCTGCCTTACACTGAGTCAAGCTCAGTATTTGGTAGGATAACTGTGCTGGTCTGCAGTAGAAGAGCCGGATTTGAGTCCAGCAGCACCTTAGAGACCAGCAAGCTTCTTGGGGTATAAGTGTTTTGAGAGTCAAACCTCCCTTTGTCAGATAAGGAGGTTATCTGATGAAGGAGGTTTGACTCTTGAAAGCATATACCCCCCCCTCCAAACCTTGTTGGCCTCTAAGATGCTACTGGACCTGAATCAAGGTCAGCATTGTTTACTTTGACCACCAGCAGCTTTCTAGGTTCTCGGTTAGGTGGAGGATCCTTTTGACTGGAGATTCCAGGGACGGAACCTGGGATCTTCTGTATGCAAAGCAGAGGCTCTGCCACTGAACCGTGGCCTCTCCCCCTAGCTACCACCCAGAATTTTAAGGAGCCATGGAATCTCTCTCCAGCTGTGATGATATAGCAGAAGTGGTGGGACAGCAGGTGTGTGTGTGGGAAAGGACACCCTGTGATGTCTATCTAGACACTGCAAGGGCTATCTGTTTAACAGAGTCGCAGCATTCCAGGGAAGAAACCTTGAAGTGGAAAAGCAGGAAGAGGGATTAGGAGTGGGCCACACCACCTGGTCATGCTGCATTTCGCGACAGATGGAGCCAAAGCCAGCTGTGCAGACATCCTCCCCAGGGAGCCTTTGCTTTTTAGTGGCCTACACACAATGCAGGTCTTGCCCCATTCAAAACCTTTCCTACACAGTATACATCTATTATGATCAAAGTTGGATGTACTCTCTCCCAAATAAGAAAGGAACACAGGGTAGTAGTTGGGTGAGGATCTGGGAGACCCAGGTTTGATCCCCCGGTCTGCCACGGAAGCTTGCTGGGTGATCTTGGGCCACTGTCAGCCTAGTTTATATCACAGAATCACTGTGAGGATAAAATAGAGGAGGGGAGAGAGTTGTGAGTCGCTTTGGGTTCCCAATGGGAAGAAAAGTAGGGTATAAATGAAGTAAGTAAACAAACACACAGTCTCTGGGTACTTTTGCATGTCAGAACAAAAGCAGAAAAGAGGTAGTGTGAGTTGCTTCTGTTTTCCTACTTCACATGCAACATCTAAAAATGAATCTCCCATATAATGAATCTTCTATAAGGAGGTCTGGACATTTTTTAGTAAAAGTTAACAAACGGGTATTTCTAAATGATTTGAGGAGCCATTACTGGTATCTTACAAGCTCTATGGTTAGCCCATAAAATGCCAAAAACATAATGGCTGCAAGAAAAATAAGAGAATCCCTCTACTTGCATGCTCCTTGTATAGTAAACTTTTCAGACATTGTCCTCTAAAGGCTCCCTTTGATTTCAGCAAACACCGGTCTCACAAAAGTAACAACTAAACGTATCCTGGCTCTGCCAATCCAAATCTATGTACCGATCAACCTATCTGTCACAGAGCAGCACATGTGATTCTCCCTTCTCCTTATGGCTTCTGATTTCTATGCATGCTTTTTCAAATACTCCCCAAACTACTCTTGACATGTAAAAGTCTGCTGATCAACCCTGCTGAAAAGAGTCATTAGATGTCAACTTCCAAAGTGAGCACTAAGGACCACAATGGATGTTACATGGTAGATCCACAACAGTCTCCCACTTTATTTCTTTAATGAAAAGTACCTACGGGAGGTCACAATTAGAAACAGAGGAATGGGGGGGAGGGGGCTCAGTTCTTTCCTCTCTGGCTGATTCATCACCCCAAAACCTCCCTCTTTCCTTCTCATGAGAAAATAATAAGGGTACAAACCGATATTGTTTCCCCAGCATGAAGAAACTACAGAGTGTGATTTCATGTAGCCCCCGACCTCACAGCTTTCCATTTCTCTGCCTAAATTTAGCTTCTGATGCTGCTTTTGGCTTAAAAAAACAGTTAGGAGAAGGTATGGAACACATAATATGGACTCCAGACTAATGCACAAACTGTACTGAGGGACTATTAAAAAACTGGTTCTCTATTAAAATTTGCCTCTCTGCTGAGGCATTAAGATAAAGGCACAAGATGTTAGGCTGCCGCAGGAGGGGAGAGGCAGGGAAATTGCATTCCGCGGACAGATGTCCTGGCACCTGTGGGAACATTACTGTGGAGCCAACCCACAGAAAAATGAAAATGTGGGCCACTGTAGCTTTTCCATGTCACAGAAACAAATCTGGGTTCGCCATAGGGATGCCAGCCTCCAGGTGGGACCTGGGGATCCCCTGGAATGACAGCACATCTCCAGACTATACAGATCAGTCCCCCTGGAGAAAATGGGTGCTTTGGAGGGTGGGCTCTACAGTGTTGTACTTTACTGAGGTGCCTGTCCTCCCAAAGCTCCAGGAGTTTCCCAATCTGGATCCGGCAACCCTACGACCCCCCCGCCGTTGGCCGAGGGGGACCTGGAAACCCTATTTCACCACCAATAGGAGCTGCAGCAATCTCACTTCCTAACTGTACATATATGATGTGCGTTCAAAACCTGTTTGTCACACTCATACAGTATGTTTATAAAAGTACACTGAAACCAAAGATAAACATCAAAAGAAACATAACATGTGACGAAATAGTGTGTTGAGATTTTACTCCAAGACATCTGTGGAAAGACTGTATGTAGGGCTGCCAACCTCCAGCTGATGGCTGGAGATCTCCAGGTGACCGAGATCAGTTCACCTGGAGACAATGGATCTTTCGGAAGGTGGACTCAATGGGGCATTATACCCCATTGAAGTCCCTCCCCAAACCTCACCCTCCTCAGGCTCCACCCCCAAAACCACCAGCTGGCAACCCCAACTATTAAGTGTCAAGCTTCGTTTTGTTGATTCCTTAAACCTCCCCAGTGTATGAATTAGTACGAATTCATTCCCGCACTGGAGCTTGGGCAGGCTTGTGGTGTTGGTTTCTTTTAAACGTTTCTTTTTCCTCTCTCTAAAATGACACACTCTGTCAAGGTTTCAGCAGCTATCTGGAATCAGCAACATGCAATTGCCCTATCGATCTTTGCTGCAGAACACGTGCTGGAGGCTACCGCACCAGAGACGCCTTTTCCTCACTCGTTGGTATTTGCTTGTTGCTCAGTTAGGCGCTCGGCTCCCTCTTTTGGCATTTACCTCTCAAAGTTAATGACACCTGCGCCGTTGACACTGACCAAGATCCTGGCAGCCAGAGGCCACATTAAAGCGAAGGTCTTGGGAGGGTCTGTTCAGGATGACAACCTCACATTGGCTGCCACTGAGAAAGGATTCTTTTCCCAGCAGCTTTAAAAAATTGATCTTTACGTTTCATTGGTAGATGGAAATAAGGTTACATGTGACCCACTGCTATCTGCCTTTTATTTTGGTCCATCTGTAACATTCCAAAGGCCCAAATCCTAAAATTCTAAGACAGACAAAATAAATACATTTTAAAATTATTTCTATCATTGTTTAAAACTGTATTAACTGGACACTTAGTAAGTGACAAAACAACCTATGATTACCACTGTTTGTAGCATACTATCTGAGTAAAATAAGATACCTCTGTAGGGTTGCCAACCTAAGGTTCCCAGGTCTGGGTTGGAAAATACCTGGAGACTTTGGGGGTGGATCTGGGAGGGGGTGGGGTTTGGGGAGGGGAGGGGAGGGGCCGCATCAGGGTACAGTGCCACAGAGTCCACCCTTCAGAGCAGCCATTTTCTCCAGGGGAGCTGATCTTTGTCAACTGGAGATCCCCAGGCCCTACCTGGAGCTTGGCAACCCTATGCCAACCCCAGATGGTTGCTGGAGATCTCCTGGGGTTACAGCTGATTTCCAGGTGACAGGGATCAGTTCATCTAGAGAAAATGGATGCTTTGGAAGATGCTCTAATTATACTCCACTGAAATCCCTCTCCAAACCGCATCTTCCTCAGGCTCCAGTGTGCAGCTTCTCTCCAGGGAGAGCAGTGCAGTGCAGTGGTTACGAGTGGTGGACTCTAATCTGGAGCACTGGTTTTGATTCCCCACTGCTCCACGTGAAGCCTGCTGGGTGACCTTGGGCCAGTCACAGTTCTCTCAGAACTCTCTCAGCCCCACCTACCTCACAAGGTGCCTGTTGTGAGCAGAGGAAGGTAAGCCACTTTTAGACTCCTCAAGGTAGAGAAAAGTGGGATATAAAAACCAACTCTTCTTCTTCCAAGCCCATAATCTCTAGGCATTTCCTAACCTGGAACTGCCAACCATATATTTGCGTGCAGATATGCTTGAGGCCTAACAGAGGATGGGGACAGGGTAGGAAAGGTTGATTGCCATTGGTGGAAAATTTCAGGAGCTTAGAACAATCCTTCTCCTCCCAGTCCTCAAAACTACAAGTGTTGAGGGTTCTGGAGGAGCAATGTATTTATGGAAACAGGAAAAGTCCTTGACAGCAATATTCAGATGGTAGCTTTCAACCATCTGGAGCTGGGAGTTCAAGAAGCTGAAAGGAAGCAAGCAGTATTCTGGTTCAGGAGTGTGGAGTTGGCCTTGGAGCATATGCACATCCTGTGAGACAAGCATCATTTCAGTAGCAAGCGGGACAGAAAGGAAGGAGATGTGAGCCTAATATCCTCAAGAGACTTGCTTCCTTTGACCCTAATTCTCACAACTCTCTTTTCACTTATGCTACCTCCTATTTGCCAGAAAAGAAGATCAGGCTTCTTTCCAGAAGTGCCATCATGAAAAGAAGAGGGCTTCTTAAAATTCACATACACACATGAAGCTGCCATACACTCAATCAGACCATCAGTCCATCAAGGTCAGTATTGCCTACTCAGACTGGCAGCAGCTCTCCAAGGTCTCAGGCAGAGGTCTTTCAAATCAACTGCCACTGGGTACTTTCTACTGGAGTTGCTGGGGACTGAATCTGGAACTTTCTGCATACAAAGCAGAGGCCCTTCCACTGAGCTATAGCTCATCCTCCATAAGTGGGCATTTTTAGTGTATAACCTTTGCGAGGGGTCATCTTACTTACAAAGTTGTCTTCCTTTTGGGAAAACATGGTATAATCTGATGGCACAGGCATCTGGTCCTAATCCAGCTCAAATTAGCCATTAGGGGTGTGCGCTCAGTATAAACCACGCCAAATAAATACCCCCCAAATACCTAATCAGTATTTTTTTGGTATTAATTAAGTCCAATACAGATCAGAGATATGTATTCGGCTATCAATATAGCTGAGCCAGAAAAAAAAGCTGTTGGGGTTTTTTTTGCTTTTATTGGGGTGACAGCTATACTGCAAGCTAACCCTCCTCTTGCAGCTCAGTTTCAATGGAGCTGCAAAGAGGAGCCAGCCCAGGATTGGAGGAGGTGGCAGGAGCTCCCCACTGCATGCAGATCCTGGGGCCAGCTTTTCCTGGCCTGTGGTTTAAATTGTCAGGCAGGAGAAACCTCCCAGCCAGGTCTGCATGCAGCAGCAAGTGAACTCTCAGGCATTTAAAAGGACAACTACCGTATCTCTTTAAATGCTATTGGAGTTCACTTGCAGAGTTGCACCGTGGCTTGGAGAAGGGATTTAAAGGGACCACATCCTTTTAAATGCCCCTTTCCCCTCCACTGGAAACAATGGAGGATGTAGGCATTTTCTTCTGAAGCCCATAGAATTAGACCTCCTGGTTCAATCTTTTTCAAGCTTGGAAGTTTTTTTTAAGAGAGGCACCAGCAGCTATGCTGCAAATTTGATGCATCTACCTCAAAAAACAGACCACCCAGAGCCCCAGATACTCTCGGCTCAATTCTCCTTTATACCCCATGGGGACCATTGACTATAATGGTCCCCATAGGGTATAATGGAGGCAAAAAAATTGGCAATCCCAATTACTTCCCAAATGCCAATACCATACAGTATTGGGATTTGGGAATCTCGGAAAATACCAATATTTTTGGGGTTCTATATACCCAAACCCAAAAAATAACGATTTTTTTGTGTGCACACCCCTAGAAATCATCACTAAGACTGCCAGCCAATGCAAACTTACCTGGGAGAACTGGGATTTACTTCTAAGTAAATATATAGAATTGCACTTTTATTAAGGCCTGTTGAAAGCAATGGAACAAATTAGTCACAACAAACTTAAGTTCTATGGTTTATAATGGGACTTTATCATGGCTAAAGAAATGAGGAGCGATGGCACAATATAGTGTTTTGTGTGTTATGTACTGTCACTTCCAACTTATGGTGACCCTTTTTGTCAATGCCCTCCAAAATAGCTTATTGTTAACAGCTTTGCTCAAAACCTGCAGAGGGCCATGGCTTCCATTATTGAATAAATCCATCTGATGTTGGGTCTTCCTCTTTTCTTCAGCCTTCCTAGAATTACTGTCTTTTCTGGTGAATCTTGTCTTTTCATGATGTGACCAAAACAATATGGTAGCAGTTGATAAATTATGAGTTACAGAGAGAGGGTAACAGAAATGTATATGGATGGGCATGAACTGGGAAAATGTGGTTCAGTTCATAGCATGCCCAGTTCATGAAGCACAAACTGTCACGGTTCATGAGGTTCATGGCGGGGTAGAACTGCCCCACCGAGTGTAGGAGACAACAAACTTGCAGAGGATCTCCAGCTGACTCTCCTCTACATGTCCTCCACGTTTGGTGAGGATTGGAATTCCGGGGTCTGAGATACGGCCATCCAAATAAAGTGCCCCCAGGAAACTGCTTTCTGGGGAAATGATAGGCTCAGGTTTAGGAGCACAGGCCCAGAATGGACTCTGTGCAAGCTAGAGGTATCAAACATAGGGGTGCCCTTCCCCTGATGCTCCTCTACATGTCCTCCAAGTTATGTGCAGATTGGACCTCAGGGGTTCCAAGTTATGCCCCCCCCCCAAAGAAGATGTCCCCAGGAAAGTGCTTTTGGGAGAAATGTCAGGCGCAGGTTTAAAAGTGTATAGAATGGCCCCTGTGCAAGCTACACACACCAAATGCACAAGGAACTTCACCCTGCCACTCCTCTACAATCTCTACAAGTTAGGAGCAGATTACATTTCTGGGGTCCCAGTCATGGACCCCCAAGAGATCTCCCAGATTTATACCACAAGTGTGAGCATGTCAAGGACCAAACAAGGCTCAGTGACAGTGAGGACTCTTCAGAGGAGGAGGGGTCCAATGTGGCCAGCCTGCAGCCAACAGCAGCAGAACGACGGGATGATGAGATTCAGTGGATGTAGAGCTGCCCTAGCCCTCCAGCTCTACACCGGCAGCCAAAAGGCCAGAGCCACCTGCTTCTGCTCCATGTGCAGGGGATGGATGCAGACTACATGGCACAAACATCACTGCCATGATACAGTGCAGCCTGAGGGAGTGAGTGGATGGCGGCAACATCGTCTGTGGCTGTATGTTCATGGGCGCTGGCACAAACATGCTGTCAGCAATGAAGGCAGTGTGCCTCAAGGGGGTTGTCTACCTGGCGCACATGCTTCAACTGTTGGTGAAGGATGCTCTGGGGCTGGAGAGCACTGTCAAGGCCACATGGAACACTGCCACCCTCAAGATGTAGTCCTTGCTTGAGACTTGCGGGCACCTGGCCACCCACTTCTCGCACAGCATTAAGTCTGCCCATCTGCTGTGTGAGAGGCAGGGGGAGGGGGATGAGGAACTCCACCTACACAATGATTGCATATTTGGTGGCTCAGAAGCGCATGGTACAGGATGTCATCTCCTCCATTACCATCCTGCAAAGGGAAGAGGAGCTCAGCATCAGCTCCAATGACTGGCTGATCCCCTTCCAAATGCTGCATGTCTTCAAGCCCTTCCAGGACACCATCAATGTGCTCTGCACCCAGCGACCAGCCTGGGGCAGGGCATCCCCCTGATTCAAGGGCTGGACTGGGCACTGGTCTCCACACTGGAGCCAGGCCCTGAGGGGGTGGCTGTTCTCCCATGGGTCAGAGCCTTGGCAGAGAGGTTGCAGGTGGGCATCACCTCCAGGTTGCATACTCTTTGCAAGAAAGGGGAGTACAAGTTAGCCTGAATCTGTGTCCTCCAAATAAAAGGCAGCATTGCTCTCCTGAATGAAGATTTCATGCAATGGAAGCATGAGCTCTGCAAAGAAGTGTGGAGGCTACAGGCCAACACATGTGGCCAGAGGGAACAGCTGATGGAAGAGGCTGGGGAGGAGGAGGAGGGCCCGCAGCCCAGCACCTCTGCCTCAAAGGGCCCAACCAGGGAGAAGACCCACTCCTGGTTTTCAGTGGTGAACTGGGAGGTCAGCAGTTGTGGGGATGCAAGGCATGCAGTGGCGGAAGATTTGGCAGAGGTGATGGTGAGGGAGTACCTTCCCAGGTCCCCTGAGCCTGCCAATGCCGATCCCCTGGAAAATTGGTCGCAAAAGGCTGTAATCTGGTCTGACTTCTCTTGCGTGGCCAAGGGTCTCCTCTCCTGCCCTCCCACCAGTGTCCAGAGACATTCTCAGTCCCCACTGCTTGGTCTTAGCAGAAAGACAGGGTTGCTCAGAGCCCTGAGTCCACCTAACACCCAAACCCCAGGAAGGGAGAGGAGTTCACAGTGAAGACGGTATAAAATGTGGGTCCTCAGCTGAGGCACCCAATAGCTAAGCCCCTCTGCTCAGTGTGAGCAGAGAGATGGGGTGGCTCAGAGCCCTGAGTCCACCTAACACCCAGGAGGGGAGAGGTGCTCACAATCACAAATAATCGAACATGCTCTTCTTTTAACGTTCCCTGCCTCTCTGTCTAACTGCCAACAGCCAACAGAGGAGAGGCTGTGGACCTCAGCTGAATGTATATATAGCATTTTGATCCCACAGAGCAGAATGGGAGCTCTGTTATTGGCAGCCAGCAGTGTCTGCTAAACTTTGGAGGGCCCCTGTTGGTGTTTCCAAGGCTGGAGAATTTTTTGGGGGGGCCATTGCTTTGAAGTTTGGTAAACATTTTAATTGAGTGGAGGCAGTGTGTCTGGAAATGTATCAATTCACAAACCACCATGAACTGTCACAAATAGCTTGGAAGTTTGTAGAAAGTTTGTGCTGGTCACCCTGACATGAACTTCGCTTCATGAACCATGAACTGGCCAAAATTGGTCACGGACTTCAGCTCGTGAGCTGGTTCATGCCCATCCCTAGAAATGTATCTGCTCTTTCAAACACTAATGTATCCAATGAAACTGATTGACTTCAGAACAGTCAAAAAGAAATAGTTCTTCACACCAAATGTAATTGACTTGGAAAGATTTTACAAAGGGATCGTATTCCCTTTGTAAAATTGAGCCTCTGTCATCAGAGGCAGTGGATCTGATTAAGAGAGGAAGAGGATAACATTATTATGCTCTGTTCATAAGCTTCCCCAAAGGCATCTAGTTGGCTCTTTTTGCCAACTAGACCAAGCCTTGGCTAATCTTATATTTCTCATGAGTAGGAAGGAAAGCAGATGGAAAAATGACAACAATGCAGATAAATTATTGGACTGCTAGTTCCTAGAGTAGTATTTTATCTGACTTTTTCTTGGGTTGGGGCACTGCAGGATTCCACCTTGGAGGCAGCTATGCCCAAAGGGCGGATGAAATTATCCCCATATATTGTTTGTATATCCGTTGTTATAGCACATAAAGCTCTTTGTGATCCTTTAGTTTGAAAGACGCTTATAAAAGTGTCATTTAGTTTTATTATCATCTGTGCTGCCAGAGAATGTGATGGAGCAGCTGCTCAAAAAAAGTATAATGGACATGATCTTGTGCACAGATCAAACAGATGTGGATGGTAAACAATTATCACATTGGTGAGCAAGCAACTATTCCTATCCTCTTTTGTGATAGGAGAATGAAGTCTAATTTTTTGGAAACAATTAAGAACATAAGAAGCGCCCTGCTGGATCAGATCAGTGGTCCATCTAGTCCAGCATCCTGTCTCACACAGTGGCCAACCAGTTCCTCTGGAGGGCCAACAACAGGGCATGGAGGCAAAGTGCCTCTGAACATGGAGATCCCACCATGACAGACCTATCCTCCATGAATCTATCTAATCCCCTTTTAAAGCTGTTTATTCCTGGGGTTTTGTGGTTGGGGTGTGGAAGTTGTCCTCACTGGAGCATGCAAAAAGGCACTAGAGAAGCACCTGTTGGGGGTGAAACATGGAGTTATTCATAATCACTAAAATTAATTATGGAATCCATTTTTGCAAAAATATTAATTCCCAATGGACCAAGCTCTACGATCTGGCTCACAGAAGCCTTCCCACGGCTTTCTCAGACATATTCCCAGATGCCTTCCCTGTGTCCAGCTTTCAGGGTTGTTGTTTTTTAAGTGAGCCTTTACCTCTTTTATTTACAGAGATACAAGGGAATATGTGCTACTAGAAGTGTGTAGGAGATCTGGTGCGTGCTGTTCTGCGGGACTCTTATATCGGGCTCCCTCATTAATCCTGCCTCGCAGAAAGGGAGGTCTGAGCCAGGCTCAGCAGCAGATGTATCTCAACAGAGTCCTAGAAATTTACGTGCTCTGACATGTCCAGACACAGTTCTTGTACGTGGGACTGCACAGAAGTTGCAAATCAGGGTCTCTGAAGATGGCTGCCAAGTCAGCATCTTGCCTATGCTGTCCCCGATGGTGGGAGCAAGACTTAAAGACATGTCAAGCGGCAAGTGTCTCTGCTTGCACAGGAAGCTCTTCATGCGGGCAACTCACTTGCATTAGAAAGGCCTGACATGAACATTCATTAGCTGAAGAAGTCTAGTTTAACACACTAAAATCCCACAGCTTGGAAAGAGGGTTTCAGGAATGCGTTATTGCAAGCAGCCCTCCTTCTGCTTTATACTGAAATAAATGAACCTTCCACACACACTGGTAGACACTGTCAGGTCTCTTTACAAGCACTGACACAACAATTAAAGCTGAACAAGGAATGCCAGGGGGAGGGCACTGTGTGCTTCTGCATGGTCCACTGCTGCTGATTGACTTCAGATCTACTTGACAGCTCATTGTAGAAGAAGAACAAAAACTACCCTCTTTTAGGCTCATCAGAGGAGATCGGGCATCATCAAATAGTACTTAGTACCTCTAAGTATTTTACAGCTTCGGGTGTTATGCAAACATTCGCTTTTCACAATACCTCAGGGACAGGTCAGTAATATTTTATCAGGTCCGACAGTCTAATGTAAGCAAACTGATTTGCACTTGAAAGTGTCTCCAGAACCCGGCACAGTGCATTTTGCCTCTTGCTGTTGATTGGCTGCAGATGTTATACATCTATATCTGTATATCTATCTATATAAAGTTTATTTGCAAGCCAGGTGGGAAAAAACTAATGGTGAGCCCTAAATATTAGCCCTGGGCATAGTGACCCTCATGAGCTCTTCCAAAGAATAAAGGTTACATCAGAGCAGATTATGACTCCATTTGCATTTGGAGAATCCTTCTTACAGATGCTCCTGTTAGAAACTCTAACACTGTCCTGGTAAACGTCGCCTTGGTTCTAACTTTGATTTGTTAAATCTAGTATTAAACCCTTCCCAGTACATGATTCTTTATTGCTCAGAGGATATGGCTCTTTGTGAACACAGATGGGCAAACCTAGCTGGAACCAAAGCCACTGAAAGAAGCCAAACATACTTTATTTTGGAAGAATGCTGCAAGTCCTGGTCTGGTTATAAAATTGTGTAGACACAGGGAGTCCATGCCGTGCAAAAATCTATTACCGCTACGTTTACTTTTAACACACTCTCTCCACTCAGTCTATCTAGTTTACCACCCAAAGAGTGATTAATACGTGGAATTCACTGCCACAGGAGGTGGTGGCAGCAACAAGCATGGACAGCCTGAAGAGGGAATCGGATAAACATATGGAGCAGAGGTCCATCAGTGGCTATTAGCCACAAGGTATAGATAGGAACTCTCAGTCTGGGGCAAGTGATGCTCTGTATTCTTGGTGCTTGGGGGGGGCAACAGTGGGAGGGCTTCTAGTGTCCTGGCCCCACTGCTGGACCTCCTGATGGCACCTGGTATTTTTGGCCGCTGTGTGACAAAGTGTTGGACTGGATGGGCCACTGGCCTGATCCAACATTGGCTTCTCTTATGTTCTTATGTACTTGTATATTTTTATCCCACTTGTTGTCCAAGGAGCTCATAGTGATGTACATGGTTGTAGTGCTCATAGTGATGTACATGGTTCTGTCCTAACGACAACCCTACCAGGATGTAGAGAAATGCATTTTTCTTTGGAGATTTGGACTCAGCAAAACCTTTGCCTTCAGTTTAAGTTTTTCTGTCTCTTGGCAAAGAACAGGTAAGAGTGGGGAAGTCAATTGCTCACCAGCCTCAGCCAACAAGGCTTTAGTAATGCAAATGTCAGATCTGGCCAGATACAATGGGATGGTCAAGCTTCCCCCCTCCCCCAGCTAGAAAGGTTTCACCTAGCAGGGAAGAGCATATGGAGGTTTAAAAAGCTAGCGGCATCTCTTCCTGGAGATTTCAGGAAG
>NW_015159721.1:200508-219534 GCF_001447785.1 Gekko japonicus
CCAAACAGAGATGATAAAACTCCTTGGCTCAAGGAGGAGGGTGCTGATTCTATCAAGGCAGACAGAGGTCTCACCTACTGAAGGAGGTCATTGTCATTTGGGGGACTGCAGGCCTGAAGAGAGACTCAAAGATAATGGGAACCCTTTAGAACCACAGAAATGTTTACATTAAGGAGGTGGCCTTAGATTAACATCTGCTAGGACATGTACAGAAGGAGGGAGAGAGGAACTGCACACTTACACTTTTCTTTTGAATCCCTTGCTCAGTCTGTTGTTGTGCTGATAGTATGTATGTGGGCATTATCTTTTTAACAAATGTTTTAAAACTTTTAATGCTGGTAGTGGTTTTCTGTACCACATAAACCTCCAATGTTTCAGAAGTGCTATTTTAAAAGAAGTGCCAGGGGAAAGGGAGAGGCAGTTAGCTGGCAAGTGGCTACTCCCCCAGTGGTGCACAAGTGCTGTAAACTGTCTCTGTGGTAATCAGGCGCTAGGTGGTAGGAAACACAGACACGAGGCAAGGCCTTAGAACAGCAACACAGGATGGGAAGTTAGGAGCCCTGCTCTTCTCAGTGGGCAGCTCCTACAAAGGCCAGGTGGTGGCAGTGTTGGAACTGAGAGGGGGGGGGCCTCTGCATGTTGGGAAAGCCAGGTGGGTGGCACATGCCAGGCAAGAGACCTTGAATGGCTGCTGGTGCCCAGATGCTTAGGAAGGCCAGACAGAACAACCACTTACACATACAGGCTATTTGACTGGAGGGAAAACATTCCAGAAATTTTGAAACCGTGGCAGAGGCGGTGCAAGTTCTAGAGAAAACTGAAATATCTACATGCGTTGACTACATTCAAAACTACACTCTATTTACTGGGGGGGAATTTAATGTAAAGCTTCTGAAGCAGATATTCCCTCAGCAGACTCCCTTCTTGTATATCAGCAAATAGTGCATTCTTGCAAATGACAGGGAAGGTTTTTCCTTGTTTCATTCATAATTGTTGTTCATTCACAAAGAGTGAACTCTCTGTCTATTTCATTAATTTTTTACTGGCATGGGGGGGGGGGGGACAGGGGGAAGCCATCAGTCCATCCCAATCACCCAGGCCATATGTACCAGTCCTGCTTAAATCAGAAATGTAGGCAAATAATACGGGAATTTCTCAGTGCCAGTGTACACAATACAAAGATGTCCCTCACACATACACACTCTGAGAATCCATTCTTCCCAGGCGCATGGTTTGGATTGGGACTGCACAATGCATGGAGAAGGGGTGTCAGGTTCTCCCAGGGTTGCCAACTCTGGGTTGGGAAATTCCTGGAGATTTGGAAGTAGATCCCAGAAATGGTGGCATTTGGGGAATGGAGGGTATAATGCCATAGAGTCCACACTCCAAAGCAGTCATTTTCTCCAGGGGAACTGATCTCTATTGCCTGGAGATTTGTTGTAATGCTGGGAGATCTCCAGGCCCCACCTGGAGGCTGGCAACCCTAGACTCTCCTCCCCATAACATTTCCCCAACCTGAAATGACCCTGGAGAGCCTCTGTTTGCTCTGCTGGGAAACTTACATGAACTTACAGGTAGCCATAATTACACCAGTTTCCAAATGCAGCAAACAGTGTTTATTTGGGATCATCTCAGGTCAGGAAAAAGGGTAGGGGGTCGAGGTCCTTCTGTAGGCATGCCACTGTCAAATCATGCCCACATGTGCTTGAAGGTCACAGAGACTTTAAATCGTGTGAACCAACCCTCAGTGTTCTGCATTTACCCTTACTGCTCCATTGTTTCCTGGCATCTCACACCGGGACTGCGGTACAAATCACTGTGCTCTGCCAAATGAAATATATTACAAATTCAAATGGTGAGCTGCCAGCAGGAGGTATGAAAAGGAAGAAAACTAGGCTGCGAAGCTTTTGATCCCTTGGACTGCATTTTTACAAAGTTTTACTGCAATGTAAACAGATTTGACAAAATAATTGATAACATGGATGGGAAATGCAGGAAAAATATAAGACGGGGGGGGGGGGAATGCTTTCGTTTTACAGCTGTTTTTCTCCTGGCAGACCTAGAAGAAGGGTTGGTTTTTCTACCCCCCTTTTCTCTTAAGGAGTCTCAAAGATGCTGACAATCACCTTCCCTTCCCCTCCCCCCCAACAGGTACCTTGTGAGGCAGGTGGGGCTGAGAGAGTTCCGAGAGAACTGTGACTGGCCCAAGGTCACCCAGCTGGCTTCATGTGGAGGAGGAGTGGGGAATCAAGCATTCTCCAGATCAGAATCCACCACGCTTAGCCACTGCACCACACTGGCTCTCTTAGGACTCACTCCCATGCAATGGCCTGAAACTATATTCCACTTAGAATGACCTTGGGGAAGCCATAGTTCTGGCACAGCTGTCCTTGAAAAAGAGCAGTTTCTGTCAGAGCTCTCTCAGCCCCACCTATCTCACAGGGTGTCTGTTGTGGGGAGGGGAAGGGAAAGGAGTTTGTAAGCCGCTCTGAGACTCCTTTGGATAGTGAAGGGCGGGGTATAAATCCAGTCTCTTCTTCTTCTATTTCCATGCAATGCTAGTCTTTGTGTGATCATAAAGTCATAGCTCTGGAAGGGGCCATACAGGCCATCTAGTCCAACCCCTTGCACAATGCAGGATCAGCCTAGAGGATTCCTGACAAGAGAGACGAAGAGACTGGATTTATACCCCACCCTTTACTACCCAAAGGAGTCACAGAGTGGCTTACGATTCCTTTCCCTTCCCCTCCCCACAACAGACACCTTGTGAGGTAGGTGGGGCTGAGAGAGCTCTTTTGAGGACTGCCCTTGACAGAACAGCTCTGAAAGATCTTATGACTGACCCAAGGTCACACCAGCAGTTGCATGTGGAGGAGTGGGGAATCAAACCCGGTTCTCCCAGATTAGAGTCCGTGCTCCTAACCACTACACCAAACTGGCTCTCTGTGATTTGTCCAACCGCTGCTTGAAGACTGCCAGTGAGGGGGAGCTCACCATTTCTCTAGGCAGGCAATTCCACTGTTGAACTACTCTTACTGTAAAAATTTTTTTAAAAAACCCTAATACCCAGCCAGTACTTTTCCGTCCATAATTTAAACCCGTTATTGTAAGTCTTATCTTCTACTGCCAACATGAACAGCTCCCAGATCTCCTCTAAGTGACAGCCCTTCAAATACTTAAAGATAGCAGTCATGCCCCT
This sequence comes from Gekko japonicus, assembly GCF_001447785.1. Classification (NCBI taxonomy): domain Eukaryota; kingdom Metazoa; phylum Chordata; class Lepidosauria; order Squamata; family Gekkonidae; genus Gekko; species Gekko japonicus. The sequence goes on from NW_015159721.1 coordinate 203,708, forward strand.
GCTCAGCCTCCTCTTCTCCAGAAAGAACATTCCCAAGTCCCTCAGCCTTTCCTCATAGGGCTTGGTCTCCAGCCTCTGATCATCCTTGCTGTTCTTTACTGCACCTGGTATATTCTGTCCACACCCTTTTTGAAGGGAGGCTTCCAGAACAGCACACTTGAGTACCATTCAAAGCTTTGCCACTAGGATCATACTTAAGTGAAGACACCAGCAATGTTCCCTCTCAGCAGAGTTAGTATGAGCTAGCTCACAGTTTTTTAGCCTCTGGCTCAAACATTTTTGTCTTAAGAAGGATGGCTCCAGAGCAAACTAAGTTATGCAGCAGCCAAATTGCTCACTCACAACTTTAATGCCAGTAGCTCACCAAGTAGAGTTTTTGCTCACAAGACATTGGGGGGATGCACAGCTTAGAGGGAGCATTGGACACCAGTTGGATGAACCAATGGTTTTAACACAGGTACTGTATTCACTGGTACAGTCCTTTTCAAGCATTGGGGGGATGGGGGGGGGGACTTCCCCACTCCCACAGGCTTTTCACAGGTCTCCTGTTATATTTAACAATCAAAGCATGTGCTTTCTAATGGGGCCAGCATTTCAAACAAATTAAGCCAAGCCAGGCACGATTAAAGATGGGGAGTTCCCCTTTCACATACTTGCCTTTGAATGGAGAAGGAAGATTTATAGTGGCAGTCAGGAGCATAAGTTTTTGAAAAAGACAAGCCATATTAAGGACTGCGGGAGAGACATTTCCTGTGGCATGTAAGCATATATCGACATGTGCAGGATGCAAGCTACATTGCCTAATATATGCACATACAACAGCACCTCTCAGTGCGTTAGACATCTTCAGCTATATCCTCCCCCACTCAGTAGAGTAAAACAGAACTGTAATGATGGTTTCTAGATCACGGATAAATTAGAACTGCCAAGGGAATTATATGAAAGGCACCTCTGTCAACTTTTCTGAGAAACGACTAGGTTGTTATCTGTATTTATCTCACAAAATGTGCACCCAGTATAGCTGTTCTTCAACAGTGGAAACAAACCCCTATTAAAATCTGACACATTATTATTAAAATGCACTTTACGGAATGCACTGAGCATTACCATAAACTGGTGTTGCATTAAGGTTAGTAAGGATTAATATTAATCAAAAATTCTGGTGGGTGTTTTTCCCCCCCTCTCAAGCTCCTGTTGTGTTGTTGCTATAGGCCAGCTGCTATGGACAATTTTTCTTCAGAACTCTGGAGATAAGTTTTATCTACCTGCCTGTCCCCCTATCCCTGCTTACGGCATCATCCATGAAGAAATGGCTCCCAGTACTCAAATACGTTTGCAATAGGGACTGCGGTGAGTGGGACTAACATTAGTCAAACAACTACACTGTAATATTATCCAAACATTATATCAACCTGTTTTGGCCAAGGCTTGGTCAAGCTTCTGGTGCAGCAAGGCAAGGTCAGAACTACCTTGATTCATAACCCTGTTGGCTCACCAGATCACCTACATAAGAACATAAGAGAAGCCAATGTTGGATCAGGCCATCCAGTCCAACACTTTGTCACACAGTGGCTAAAAATAGCAGGTGCCATCAGGAGGTCCAGCAGTGGGGTCAGGACACTAGAAGCCCTCCCACTGTTGACCTCCCCCAAGCACCAAAAATACAGAGCATCACTTGCCCCAGAGTCCCTATCTATACCTTGTGGCTAATAGCCACTGATGGACCTCTGCTCCATATGCTTATCTAATTCCCTTTTGAAGCCGTCCATGCTTGTAGCCGCCACCACTTCCTGTAGCAGTGAATTCCATGTGTTAACCACTCTTTGGGTGAAGCAGGTACTTCCTTTGATCCGTTCTAACCCGACCGCTCAGCAATTTCATGGAGTGCCCACGGGTTCTTGTATTGTGAGAAAGGGAGAAAAGTACCTCTTTCTCTACCTGCTCTTTCCCATGCATAATCTTATAAACCTCAATCATGTCACCCCTCAGTCGTCGTTTCTCCAAGCTAAAGAGCCCTAAGCGCCTTAACCGTTCCTCATAGGGAAAGTGTTCCAACCCTTTTATCATTCGAGTTGCCCTTTTCTGCACTTTTCCCAAAGCTATAATATCCTTTCTAAGGTGTGGTGACCAGAACTGCACACAGTATTCCAAATGAGGTCTCACCATTGATTTATATAGGGGCATTATGATATTGGCTGATCTGTTTTCAATACCCTTCCTAATAATCCCCAGCATAGCATTGGCCTTCTTTATTGCAGTCACACACTGTCTCGACATTTTCAGTGAGTTATCTACTACAACTCCAAGATCTCTCTCTTGATCAGTCTCTGCCAGTTCAGACCCCATCAACGTGTATTTATAGTTAGGATTTTTGGCTCCAATGTGCATCACCTTGCACTTGGCCACATTGAACCCCATTTGCCATGTTGACGCCCACTCGCCCAACTTTGACAGATCCCTTTGGAGTGCCTCACAATCCTCACTGGTTTTCACCACCCTGAACAACTTTGTATCATCCGCAAATTTAGCCACTTCACTGCTTACTCCCATCTCCAAATCATTAATGAACAAGTTAAAAAGCAGTGGACCAAGTACTGATCCCTGCGGTACCCCACTGCTTACCACCCTCCACTGAGAAAATTGCCCACCTACACTCACTCTCTGTTTTCTATGAACTAGCCAGTTTTTGATCCATAAAAGGACTTGTCCTTCTATCCCATGATTTTTGAGCTTACTTAGGAGCCTTTGATGAGGAACTTTATCAAAAGCTTTCTGGAAGTCAAGGTAAATAATATCTATTGGATCCCCCTTGTCCACATGTTTGTTCACCCCCTCAAAGAACACTAACAGGTTAGTGAGACAAGATCTTCCCTTACAGAAACCGTGCTGAGTCTGCCTCAATAGGTTTTGTTCATCTATGTGCCTACTAATTCTTTCCTTAATAATGGTTTCCACCAATTTACCCGGTATCGACGTCAGACTGACTGGCCTGTAATTTCCCGGATCTCCTCTGGAACCCTTTTTAAAGATGGGAGTGACATTAGCTACCTTCCAATCCTCAGGAATGGAGGCAGATTTTAAGGAAAGATTACATATCTTTGTCAGGAGATCTACAAGTTCACATTTGAGTTCTTTCAGAACTCTCGGATGTATGCCATCTGGGCCTGGTGATTTTTCAGTTTTTAAGTTGTCTATCAGTTTTAGGACCTCCTCTCTCATCACCTCAATCTGACTCAGGTCTTCCAACACCCCTCCTGAAATCAGTGGTTCTGGAGTGGGCAAGCACTTCTCATCTTCCACAGTGAAGACGGAGGCAAAAAATGCATTTAGCTTCTCAGCCATTTCCCTATCATCCTTCAATACTCCTTTTACCCCTTGGTCGTCCAAGGGCCCCACTGCCTCCCTGGCTGGTTTCCTGTTTCTAATGTATCTTCCACAGTGAAGACAGAGGCAAAAAATGCATTCATCTTCTCAGCCATTTCCCTATCATCCTTCAGTACTCCTTTTATCCCTTGGTCATCCAAGGGCCCCACTGCCTCCCTGGCTGATTTCCTGCTTCTAACGTATTTGAAGAAAGTCTTATTGTTGGTCTTTACATTTTTCACTATATGCTCCTCGTATTCCCTTTTTGCTTGCCTGACCACAGACTTGCATTTTATTTGCCATAGCCTGTGTTCCGTTTTATCAGCCTCACTGTGACTAGCTTTCCACAGCTTAAAGGAATCCTTTTTACCTTTTACAGCTTCCATTACTTTGTTTGTTAACCATGCAGGTTTGTGCCTTTCCTAGCCCGCGGAATATATATATTTTTGCGCTTCTAGAATCATAGTTTTAAATAGTTTCCAAGCTTCCCCAATGGTTTTGACCCTTTCTACTTTTCCTTTCAGTTTCCTCCCCACATGTCCCCTCATATCAGAGAAGTTACCCCTTTTAAAGTTAAAAGTGTTTGTGTGAGTCTTTTTGGCCAATTCCCTATTTATCCAAATGCTGAACTTAATAATATATGGTCACTGATACGGTTGGGCTGGTAAGATCATTCTTCTGATCACTATCAGGGTGATGTAGTGGTTTCCTCTGCCTGTGAGTTGCTCCAAGGCACAGAGAATATGACTCCAGGGTATTACTGTGAGATTACCTTACTTCAGCAGGCTCCTTACAAAATACATTTAAAAAGCAGCTTTACAAAATGGTGTGTCTAAGCACTGGATGTCCACAAATGGAGATTTTGAGCAAGACTAGGGAGAAAGAGACCTGACCTGGATGGTCCAGGCTAGCCTGATCTCGTCAGATCTTGGGAGCTAAGCAGGGTCATCCCTGGCTAGTATTTAGATGGGAGACCTCCCAAGGAATACCAGCAGTTGTGAGGTGGAGGCAGGAAATGGCAAACCCCCTCTGAACATCTCTTGCCTTGAAAACCCTACAGGGTCGCCATATGTCAGCTGCGACATGACATCACTTTCCACCACCACCACCAGTAACCAAGAAAGAAGCCCACCCCCTCAGGGGACTCAGCCAGGTATATCTAGTATTTCTGGCTCTTCAAATCTTTTCCTGAGGAGCCTGGGAGGGAAACCATATCTGTCTAAGAAACTGTGCCATATGAAGATGAAATCTGGCCAGGAGACGCTAGCTGCTAGAAGTTCTATCCTTCTACAGAGTTCAATGCAAGGACAAATTGTATAAGTTGGTATCTCACTCAGAACATCGCTCCAAAGTGAAAAAAGCACAGAGTCCTACAGAAAATTTAAATGGAAATAGCCTTTCCTGCAGCTACTGAAAGCAACAGCAATACTTCCAGTGACTTTAATAGCATTGAATCATAGCCCAGAGGACAAGGCAGCAGTTGATGACTGGTTGGTGGAAATAAAAATATGGGTAGTTTGGTTGTTTTTTGTGATTGTTTGCAGAATACCAGTGAAAAAACTGCATGTGTATTTGTCTGCTGAAATACTTCTACCAGCAACACAAAATGTTCTAAAGTTGGCAGTTACCTTCCACGGTCTATAGATTGCATTCACTGGAAACATAATGTGTGAAGTGGCTCTGACTGGAATTGGAACTTGAAAAATAAGGCCTGCCCATAAAACAAGTGATTAGAGATTAATGGTCATGTTAATATTTCAGACTGGAGTTAAGCAGATAAGGACCAACAAATGATTTACCACTTTAAGGTAAAGGTAAAGGTTCCCTTGCTCGAAAGCCAGTCGAGTCCGACTCTAGGGTTGAGGTGCTCATCTCTGTTTCAAAGCCAAAGAGCCAGCGCTGTCCGAAGACGTTTCTGTGGTCATGTGGCCGGCATGACTAAACACCAAGGCGCACAGAACGCTGTTACCTTCCCACCGAAGCGGTACCTATTTATCTACTTGCAATTTTTTGCTTTTGAACTGCTAGGTTGGCAGGAGCTTACCACTTTAATTGTTGGATATTTGATACTGCTTTTGCCAGAAAAAAGCAACAAAGGCACCAAGCAGGCAAGCTTGTGTAAATCAACAACGTGAGTTCACATGGCTGTATTTGGAAAACAGTACCCTGTTGGGCACCGCAGCAGAGGGAGTAACCAGCAGCTAAATGGTCAGCAGCCAGGTAAGAAAATTCAGAGGGAGATACAAGTGGTTTCATTTCAGCAAAATTCAGCCAGACTGAAGGAATGAACAGATACAGAAGGATTATATCAGGCAGTAACACTGTGTGGCTGCGGTGGCTCAAGTGGTTAAGACGCTGAACTGCAGGCTGTGGAAGGTCGGTAGTTCAGCAGTTCGAGACCTGAGTGTGCCACATGACGGAGTGAGCTCCTGTCTCTAGTTCCAGTTCCTGCCAACCTTGCAGTTCGAAAGCAAGAAATTGCAAGTAGATAAATAGGTACCACTTCGGTGGGGAGGTAACAGCGTTCCGTGCCCCTTGGTGTTTAGTCATGCCGGCCACATGACCACGGAAATGTCTTCGGACAGCGCTGGCTCTTCGGCTTTGAAACGGAGATGAGCACCGCAACCCTAGAGTCGGATTCGACGGCTTTCGAGCAAGGGAACCTTTACCTTTTTAACACTGTGTTGGTTATCTGGGATCACCTAACTCCCAGGACCAGGAGAACCGCAGTCGGTGGTGCTGCTACCCCACTCTGAGCATTGGTGTGTGATTTACACTGTTTCTAGTACAAACCTCACAATGCTTGACAGCTTCACTTCGGTTGAAAGGATTCAATCCATATCAGATTTCTAAAATGCCTCTTTCTGTATGAATGATTCAATGCCTGCAATTCAGAAGTCTTTATCTGAATAACAGGTATATTATTCAGCCTAGAGTTCCAACATAAGGAAATACCGGTTACTTATAATCCTCTCAGCAGAACATTCTGGCTAAAGCGACTGCCTGGTGGGAGAATTCCTGCATCTTATTTATTTTATTTAAAGCATTTCTATGCCACATTTCCATTAGGGTTGCCAGCTCTGAGCTGGCAAATATGTGGTGATTTTGGGGGGTGGGGGGTGGAGTGTGGGGAGGGCTCTCAGCAGGGTACAATGCCATACAGTCCACCCTCCAAAGCAGCCATTTTCTCCAGGGGAATTGATCTTGGTCGTCTGGAGATTAATTGCAATAGCATCTCCAGGTGCCACTGGCCAATGAGAGCCAGTTTGGTGTAGTGGTTAAGTGCGCGGACTCTAATCTGGGAGAACCGGGTTTGATTCCCCAGTCCTCCACTTGCACCTGGCTGGATGACCTTGGGCCAGCCGTAGTTCTGATAAGAACTGTCCTCAAAAAAGAGCAGTCTCTGTCAGGGCTCTCTCAGCCCCACCTGCCTCACAGGGTGTCTGTTGTGGGGAGGGGAAGGGAAAGGAGTTTGTAAGCCGCTCTGAGACACCTTTGGGTAGTGAAGGGTGGGGTATAAATCCAGTCTCCTCCTCCTCCTCTTCTTCTTTCCATCCAAAGCAACATTTTTCTTGCTAATGTGAAAATCACCCACTGAACCTTACTTGTAATACAAATACCTGTAATCCATCTGTATCTGCCCCCGTTCCCATATGACCCTATCAGACTTGCAGTGCAACCCGAAGCAGAGTTACACTCCCCAAAGCCCACTATAACTCTGCTTAAGGACTGTATTGTAGAAGATTTTCGGGAGAGGCCCCACTCTGTGTGCCTCTAGCTCCAAGATAAGCGTCTGCTGGACACAAGGCCTCTTCTGGTGTGTTGTCCTGCAGCTCCATCTTGCATCTGTTCACTTGGCACCTACTCTTGCATTTTAGGTACCAGGTGAAAAGTGTTCTTATTTTCCTAGGCTGTTGAGTAGCAGCAAGGGTTTCGGTTTTCCATCAGCTGAGCCACAATTTTATACTGTTTGGCTGCTGTTGTTTTAACTACTGTACTCTAACTGATTTCTATGCTTGTGTTGTGTTGTCTTCTGTTATTTTTTGCATGCCATTTTGGAAAGGTTCCATTGAGAGCTGGAATGAAAATCATTTAAACAAACTGATGCCCCGACAATACATATTATCAATTTCCTGCATAGAAAAGTGAACAAGAAGGTACCAGCTTTCTATACATGCTTTCTGTACACGGAGGTCTAACATCATTTTAAAAAAATCTTGCTTAAAATATGTGTGCTTCTAAGATCATTTGATTCCTTTTGGACAGTATTAAAACACACAGATCTGTTGTACATTTCAGGGACATTCTGTCAAACATTAGAATTTACCCTGAAATTAGCCAGGGACTTGATGTTTGAAGTCTGCAAATGAATGCAAATCAGGTGCAGAATGAGTATATTAAAATGATGATTTAAAAGTACTTCAAAGGCTAATTGAAAGCTGATTAATCTAGATTTTTGTTTCATGTCTTTCCCCTTTGTACACTGAAAGTTATGGTAACTTCCTGTAATCGCTGCTTCAGGAATATATATTTTAGAACATGCTTCTCTTTGCTAATTTTTCAGTTCAAATGAACCTATATATTATATGCCTAACTCCAAAATTAATGTGCATTCTTAAATCTTCCTCAGTTTTGCACATTACATTTGTAGTCAAAATGCAACAACACATTAATTTTTATTTCGGCAGCTTTACATGGGAATATTAACAAGGGCTATGATGCAGGTCTCAGAGAAGTTCTGGTCCTCAGCTAAAAAAAAAAAAGGAAAAAACGGTGCTGGCTTTTTCTGAGATACATTTCAAAAGCAGTTAAATTTGTTATATCTGCTGGGCAATCAGGTTCTAACTGAACTTCAAATTTGATTTGGGTAGGATTCTAAACCAAGAGTGAAAGACGACACAGTACAGGAAGTCCACAAGCTAGGGGCCAGTTCCAAGCTCAAATGGCTAGGAGACCAGCTGGATAAACCACGATTAGATGGAACAGTCAGCCAGAATAGGGTTGCCAGGTCCCCCCCCCCCCCCGCTCCGGGGGGGGGGGGGGGGGGGGGCTTGGACTCACAAATATGTGTCTGCTTTCTCTGACGAGGACACTAGCCTACTCTCTTCTTTGCCTGACTGTGTTCGAAGCCCAATGCCATGGACTCCACCCTCCAAATCATGCATTTTTCCTTAAGGGAACTGATCTCTGTAGTCTGGAGATGAGCTGTAATTCCAGGGGGTCCCCAGGCCCCACCTGGAGGACGACATCTCTAAGATAGAAGTACTTCATAAAGAGATACAACCACAAATGCTTGAAATTCCAAAATGTCAAAAGGTACTGAGGGGTTATTCAACCACCCCTGGACTTTGCTGAGAAAAACTTTCCCATCTCCTTTTCCCACCACAGTTCACTGAGACACCTGCGATTTTGTTCCAGGGGAACATGACTGGATACATGCCACTGAGCGGTGAGTATGTAAGATAGTTTTTAAAGAAAATTATAGTGTCTATAGGGAAAATAAACAGCATTTAATTAACATTATATCCTTTAATTTTTTTGTTAACTCGTACTCTGAAGACGTGTTATATCAATATTATGTATGCAAGAACTTGTTATGCTAAATACAGGAAGATAGTATCAGTTTCTGAATGAGAAAGAAACCTATATCGGTATGAGAGGCTATCTAAATTAATCAATTGTATAAAAGGATAAAGAAGGAGGACAAAATAAGTGACACTTAAAAAAATAAAATTGGCCTTCGACAACAAAATTGGAGTTCCTTCATTTGAAACTGGCAAAACAAAGCAAACTTACCTATAAATAGGGTTGCCCGCTCTGGACTGGAAAATAGATGGAGATTTTTTTTTGGGGGGGAGGGGTGAAGCCTGGGGAGGGCAGGATTCGGGGAAGGGATGGACCTCAGCAGGGTTTACTGCCATACACTCCCCCATCCAAAGTATCCGTTTGCTCCGGGGGAACTGATGTCAGTCATCTGGAGATCAACCATAATAGCAGAAGATCTTGAGGTGCCACCTGGAGGTTGGCAATCTTACCTACAGATGATATGACTGTTGCATTAATACTGAAACCTGTCAGTGCACGACGTACTTACAGGATTAAACTGCCTTAGGTCAGCACAGTCCTCTGCACTTCAATTGAACCAAGAGCAGAACATTATCCACTCTTCAGCATAGCAGAACTGAAACTAACATAGCTTGTAGTTAATTTCTAAAGCAAAATATTGTATTTGTCACAGAACTGCAGAGGCAAAGCAGAAGGGAAGTCAAAGTCCAACTAATCAAATTCCCCACTGAGAGCATGACAATTCCATGCCAGCCAATCCTGATTTATCTGGCCTGAGATTAAAAATGGAGATTCTGCACTACTACTCTGGTTTGTTTGGTCCATTGACCAACCCAGCACTTATAGCTAGAAAGACTCTGTCCATTTTGATGCAGCTTAAACTCAGTTATACATCTGCATGGTGTGCATTTCCTCACAGTCAGGGATGCATTTTTGGTGCTGCTCTGATAGTAGGTGGAATTAGGGAATCCTACATGTGTGAGGGCTTCATATGGGCCTAGGTGCTGTGTTCTTCTCAAATGCAACACATGTTGATGATCGAAAACAAAAGTATGCTGGATGAAATACATTAGAAAATGAAATGTCAGTACTGGAGAAGATATTCCACATTGAATAGATATTTATATGCCTTCAAATGGTCCCACATGCTGGTGTGCAAACTACATGTTACCATAAATGGGTGCTTTTCATTCACTGCACCATTTCTTTCTCCACACCTGTTTCATTAAGCCTAGGAGGGAGGGCAGTATGGTGTAGCCTGATCTCGTCAGAACTCGGAAGCTAAGCAGGGTCAGTACTTGGAAGGGAGACCACCAAGGAAGACTGTGGAGGAAGGCATTGGCCAACCACCTCTATTTAATCACTGCCCTGAAAGCCCCTTGGTTGGGTCGCCTTACGTTGGCCGCAGCTTGACAGCACTGTCCACACACAAAGAGACGCACGATGTCATTGCGCTCCATTTTACTGGTTTTCCACATGGTGGGCGAGGGCGGGGAAAATGCTCAGCATGGTGATGTCAAACCAGTGCTGTCTGCAACTGCTAAGGAAGAGATGTGGGCTGGTGGCATTCACAGGGACATGCAGTCCGGGCCTTGAGAATCATATATTTCCTGGAAACCTGAAGTAGCCTTCCAGAGTGAATTACTTCAGCTCTGTTTCAACTAAGGCTACTCGGCAAAGGCAGAGGATAAATGAATCCCCAAAGCACTGCGAAACTTTCACAGTAAAAATGTAAATGGATTATCTCCCCTATTAATATCTCACTAAACAGCAACACTTTAGAAGCAATCATTTATCCATGGCTCACAACATAAAAGCTAAATGAAATTTTCACCATGAATCATTTGGTGGCTCTAAGATTTGTGTAGAAAGAGGGCTGGGTCTAACTTAAGAGTTCTCCAACGAGGAAATAAAATATTTAGACCAGCTTACAAGTCGGCTTCCGCATGTCATGCCCAGCATCACCAGAGCTCTCACTCCAGAATCAATTTATGAGTACCGTATTCTACCCACTGGATAGTAAATTCAAGTAATAATTCCAAGGAACAATGAGGAAGTATGTGCCCAATAAGTTTCCAGTGACATAAACAGACAGTGAGAGCCAGTGTGGTGTGATGGCTAAGACGTTGGACTAGGGCTGGGGAGACCTGGGTTTTAATCTCTGCACCATCATTTACTGTACTGGGTGAACATGGCCCCGACACACTCAGCATGGCGAAATCTGTGGGTACTTAAATCTAGAGAACTGAACCAATGAACAGACAAGAGAGATCTTTCCACAAACTGGAAAAGTGCCCCAGGTTTGCAGAAAAATTGGACATCTTACAAAGGGTGAACTGTAGCTTTAAGAAATGAATGCCCTCAATGGCCATTGCTAGGCAACCATAATAGTATTGCCATCCTTCCAGTCAGTGAAAAGCAGTGGGGGGGGGGGGGCAGGGCCCTTCCCAGGCCTTTTTTGGCCTTAAAAGGAGGATTCATCGGGGCTAGGCCTTGCAGCAATCACCCCATGAAAGTCTGTGTGGTGTAATGGTCAGAGTTTCAGATTAGGATGTGGGACACCCCGGTTTGAATCTCCACCCTGCCATGGAAGCTCACTGGGTGACCCTGGCCAATTACACATTCTCAGCCTAAACTACTTCACAGGGTTGTTGTGAGGATAATCTGTGAGAACCGGGTTTGTTTCCCCACTCCTCCACATGCAGCTGCTGGTGTGACCTTCGGTCAGTCATAAGTTCTTTCAGATCTGTTCTCTCAAGGGCAGTTATCCAGAGAACTCTCTCAGCCCCACCTACCTCACAGGGTGTCTGCTGTGGGGAGGGGAAGGGAAAGGGATTGTAAGCCACTCTGAGACTCCTTTGGGTAGTGAAGGGTGGGGTATAAATCCAATCTCCTCTTCTTCTCTTCTTCTTGTTCCCTTAGTCTCCAGGCACATACTCAGCCTGGGGTACTCGGACTCAGCAAATACCATCATTGTAAACTCAGTTTTTCAAGGTTATTTCAAGAGATAGCAAATGTGTTGTCATCAGGCCCGTAGCTACGGTGGCGCTATTTGGGGCTCTGCCTCCCTACTTAAATGCACAGCCCCACAAGATTTTCTGCCTAAATTTTTTAGTCAGTTTTTAGCATTTCTTTACAGGCGCACGCTCCCTCCGTCTGCCCCCCTCGGCTTTTCCCACTTTAAACAAAAAAACAATCGTGCACCAAGAACAGTCTGGAGAAGCTTGGCCAAGTCCACTCTCCCCGCCTTTCCCCACTTTTTAACAGGCAATCCGGAGTGGCAGCTTGATTCACTTGGCTGGATCCTTCAAGACTTGCCCTGTGGTCGCTGCCTGGTCTGCCTGCGGAGGCTAACCGGCTACACCTTTGGAGCTCAGGGAAGCCATTCCCGAGCGAGCATCACCAGCGCAGGGAGCGGAGGGTGAAAGAGGCTGGACCAGGGATAAATTTCGCCTTCTCATATACTGGGCAGTAGCTTTAATTCCACTGCGTTGTTCATAGGCAGGTAGTAGAAAAGAGGAAATATTAAAAATATTAAAAACACTGATGCTACCTTAAGCCCCCCTGTGGGGGAAAACCCCTAGCTATGGGCCTGGTTGTCATATCTATCCTGTCTACAGCAATGCAAAATGTGTAGCTAGTAGACAAGTCTTACCTTCTGGACTAAATCCTGACAGGCAGGCAAGTGGACTGAGATGCGGTAGTAGAAAAGAGGAAATATTAAAAATATTAAAAACACTGATGCTACCTTAAGCCCCCTTGTGGGAAAAACCCCTAGCTATGGGCCTGGTTGTCATATCTATCCTGTCTACAGCAATGCAAAATGTGTAGCTAGTAGACAAGTCTTACCTTCTGGACTAAATCCTGACAGGCAGGCAAGTGGACTGAGATGCTTCATGGGATACCACAGGAAGCAGAGCCCCTCCCGCCACAGTGGCTTAGCCAACATGCCCTTGCTATAAAAAGCGCCCCCTCTTGTCATTAGGCTCCTAGCATGTTTCCGTGGGTTGCTTTTTATGAAGCACGCATTCGAAGTGGTATCGGAGAGCCCCAAGGGCAGGATGAGCCTCGTCGCTGGAGTAATTCCAACTTCTAACCACTTTGATCTATGTAGGAAGGCAGCCACAACACAGAAAGGGGCTGCCTACAGGCGGCCCGGCCCGGCCCAGCATGGCTCTGTTTAAGATGCATTTCTTCATCCTGTGAAGCTCTGGAGAGCAGCATTTTAAACAGAACCTGCTGCTCTGGTTCATATGTAAAATTTGATATCCCCCCCCCCCCTCAAAAAGAATGACCTATTATCTGAGGAAATTAGGGCGACATTAATAGCTTGTTATGCCAGGTGATATTTAGCTGATGCTTCTGCTGAATGAACGCAAAGAGGAAAGTCTTGTGTCCTGTTAAGAATACACTAGTCATGAAGGGGTTGGATTAATCAGTTTCCAATGAATATAGAGCAGGTCAGTCCTTGAACAGTGTGCAAATTACTTGAACACATGGCTATGAATGGAAGAAATTCTTATTATGTTGTAATATACATCGAAGAAACCAACAGGCTCATGTTTTAGCTTCACCACTTCACCATTTTTAGCTCTTTTCACACAACTGCACTCTGAAAGACATAGCCAGCCTAGACTGGCATATCAGGATGGAAATGTGGAAACACAATGGGGGGGAGCTATCTTTTTGGAGTTACAGCAAAGGAACAGTAAATACTGGAGAACACAAGGAAGAGAATGAATGGTTATAACTCCTGAGCCGTTCCCAGACCTTTCCCGACACTTTAGTGCTCCTCGGAGGACTCCAAAGCTGTGACTGGACTAGCCAAAGACCACTAGCCTAGTAAGCATTCTTGTCATAGTGGAACAGCTGTTTAGCAGCATTCAACCAGAGCTGCTTCTCAACAGCTGTTCTTAATCTGCCAACAAACATGACTGTAGCAAGTCATTCTATCCTATCCTATCCTATCCTCTATGTCAGGGGTGCATTTGGGATGTGGCCACTGACTGTATCATGAGATAGAGTAACACATAAAACATTTGCAAGATGCAGTCAAGGAATATGAAAGGCACTGTCTATTGGTTGAGTGATCTGAGAATGTACTTCACAGCAATCTACAGGTTTCCTCAGAGAACTGTTTGATTTCATTAAAGAATTTCTATACATGTACCTAGAATGTATGTGGCTTTGTAGTCCACATAGTTACACAGCAATCAATGTATGTGTCAGTGAGAGTACCTGTGAACACAAAACCCCCACTTCTGTGCATGCGCCTACAGAGCAGCATCCTCATCTGCTGAATACCGTTTGTGCATGCTCAGAAACTTGTCTGATATTATAAGCCAGAGAAGAACTTGTTGGGAAAATTGAGTACAATGACAGCCAAGAATTCTGAGCTGGAAAGATCTGCACACCAAACCAAATAATTAGGCAAGGTGGTGACACCATTAGGGGCAGCTGCTACTTGGGGGCCTTTCAAGCACAGGCCATGCGGCACCAGTAAGGTGCAGACTACCTCCAGGATGGTGTTTTTTGACAGTTTTGACATACATTATGATCAGCCTTTTGCTATAAATTTTCAAACTCTCTCTCTCTCTCTCACGCACACACACACTCACACACAGAGTTTTGATATAAAATTCTATCAAGATAGGTTAAGTGAAAGAGGTTAAAATACTAAAGAGGGCAAATAGTAAAAAAAATACCTTTAGGTACCAACATTTTGTAACTTCTCAGTGTTGTACCTGCTCAAACTACTCAGGTGTTTTTAATCCTAATTTTAGTTCTGTTCTAATTTTCTGGTCGAATTCTAATTTTAGTTCTGTTGTAGCTGCTCAAACGGTTCCGGTGTAGCTAATTTTGGTTCTAAACAGGCTCAGAGATTCTTGGCTAGTTTTACTGCAGGACAGGAAGGGTTAAACAGAGGGTCAGTCAGCGGGCAAGGATTAAAACTGAGGTCACAAGGCTAACTTAAACTCCAATATTTCTTTTAACTTTATTACACCTATAGATTAAAGTATTAATACCAGAGGTTTGGGATAGTGAATTCACAGCTAAAATCGTAGGCAGGTTTTATAATAGAAAAAGGTAAAAAAAAAAAAACCCAAATAAAACAAATTGCAGCTAGGGTCCATGGGGACGCAAAGAGTCGGACTCGACTGTGCGACTGAACAACAGCAACAAGCGCTTAAACAACAGGGGATCCAATTTTCAACTACATCTAAAATTTTAAGATAATTCTTGCATTCTTGAAAGGAGGATCTTTTTGCACATAGATACCTCCTGTAACTGCTGGGGCTATTCAGATGGAGTTCCCTTTAATCTAAGCCTAGAAGGGCTAAATTAACATTTGGAATTAAATTAGCATTTGAAGTAAAAGGCAGCCTGGGAAGGAGAGCAGCTCTTGTCTGAGCAGCTCCCCTTCTGCAAGACCTATTGTTAATCGACCAGAGGCTGACTCTCACTCATCCTTCTTTATTGGTTAGCTCCCAGTCAGTGTGGTTGGCTCCAGTGGGCTGTGGAGATTTGGCCTAAGCTATTTATTTAGGGCTCCTGTGAGCAGGCCCTGCTCCAGTGCCGAAGTGTCCCGGCTCCAGTGACTGTGGGTGCGGCCACATGGCTGTTCTGATCGGGTTTCACTGCTGTTCCCTCTCGCATTTAAATCTGCTGATCACATGGGCCGATCCACCTCCCACACCGAAGCGGGCTCACTCACGCAATCGTACCGGTTCTCTACCGCGTTTTCCTGCAACGGGAAAATCAAGTACTTTCCCGGTACTTGCGCTTTGAATCTGCGATTTTGCCAATCTGGACAGCCACCTCTCGCAATGGTTGTGATTAGGGTCGTCTGACCATTCTTTGCGCGATGAGGTCCCCCCCCCCCCACCTCACCCCTTTTG
>NW_015159721.1:219985-227151 GCF_001447785.1 Gekko japonicus
TGCTTGCAGTTCAAGGAGGAATGTGTGATCATCCCAACCCGAAAAAAATATTCCCAATTAAATTTATAGCGGGAACAAATCGCAATTACCTTGCCATGTGACCACAGCCAAAGTGTCTGGAACAAGGGAATAAATAGGCGAGTTTAGGAGATGAATGAGTTCAGTAGCAGGGTGAGGAAACCAGGGCACTAGACTCTCCACATCCCTAAAAGGGTAAGCACACTTTCCACAAACAGATCTAAATAGGAAATCTATAAAAGCAGGGTATTTTAAAAAGACAATTATGAAGGTAAAATGCCAACAGGAGGTTGGGGGCTATTCAGTGTATTGCACTGAGTGCAACATGTATGACTATCTGCTGGTTGGACAAAAGTCATGGATGTGTGCACTGTTGAGGCCAAGGTGGCTGACCTGGAGAAGTAGAGGCAGTCAGTTAGGCACATGGATAAGACTCTTGGGGACTTGTTAGATGTGCCCCACTCTGAGAATGGCAGCCCCATCGCTGTCAGGGAGCATGAAGGTCAAGGGGAAACAGGGCACTGTGCTGAAGAAAGGGGGAATAGTCCTTCAGAAACAGTTGGTGAAGAAGTATCCTTTTGCATCAAGGAATCATCCTTGGGCAGGAAGGGAGGGGGGCTCTTGGTAGTTGGTGATTTGATCCTTAGGTATGTAGATAGATGGGATGCGAACCTGTGTACTGACTGCCTGGTGACTTGCCTGCCTGGTGTGAAGGTAGCAGACATTATGCATGGTCTAGATAGGCTGATATATATATGGATTATGATCACTTTCTTCACTCAGATGTCAAAAATTCTCAAAACCCTTAAAATTAGATACTGAGCACTATGAGTAGAAATGGAAAGCGTCTGGGCTGGATTTCTGCTCAGTTTCTTTTGATTCCCCTTCCTTTTACAGCCTACGTACTTTGTTTAGAGATCTGTTATTGGCTGAGCTACTGTTCTTATTGTCACATATAACTCCCCCTTCTCATGTGGCTTTTGTCCATGCCAGGGCCAAAACCTCTGACCTACCTTTTTGGTGTCAAAAGTCAGGGACCCAGGTACAGGTGTGATCCTATTCTCTGTCTTCCATGCATCCACTGAATGCATTAAGATAGCTAATCGTTCAGTTTACGGAGTTGGAAACACAAATGGATGAAGGATGCATGTTCCGAAAGCTCATCCTTTCAAGCATTTTATATGCACAGCTCTATTTAGATATTCTAAGAAGGGGATAATGAATGCAAATCATGGGGGAAAGACTGTGGCAGCAAGCTCTATCCTGATTTAACTGTGTTCACTGGAACATGTATTGAACATGTGTATGGCAGTCGCTTTGTGGCTGAGAATTATGGAAGGAAAAAAAGGCTTTCTGGTCATGCATGTTCTTAGGCTCTTTATATGGATTCCACGTAGTATCCATAGGCAGGGGTTGAGTTTGCCACTGTGAATCCTGTTCCTCTACCCTACGCATGTTTGTCATCCCTCCCAGAGTGTCTGGAAAGGGCTGCAGTTTGTGTTCAACATTACAACGACCTTCCTAAAACAAAGGGAGAAACGGCGAAGAATCAAACTTATGCTCTGACACACTTAAAAATAAACATTTTATTCAAGCTATGTCATCCTCCAACTTTAGTTTCTATTTAGAATCTCTGCAGGTTGACAAGGTGTTTGAACACACAGATTGTGCTCTTCATCATTTGCTTCTTTTTGCCATTCTGCTCACCAGTGTGATTAAGTAAGTGCTGTCATAGCCTTAGAGCCTTTGATATAGTAATTTGGGAACATCACTGGAGTGCCTTTGATTTGATGTCACCTGTTCTATAGCATTGCAGGATAGACCGATGCAGACGATTGGTAGTATTTTAAGAAATCTTTTACTGTGTGCACAAATATACATTCTTCTATCACACACCAATCAGGGGGAGTCTTTGCTAACAAAAATATCTCAGGTTTCTCATTTGAAGTCCAAACTTTAAGAAACAAAAGTTACGCAAGCAATTCCTTTGTACTATTTTTAAAACTGAGTCCACAGTTACAAACTTTTTAATTTCCCACTGATTTTAATAGTCTTTGCTAACAAAAATATCTCAGGTTTCTAATTTGGAGTCCAAACTTTAAGAAACAAAAGTTACGCAAGCAATTCCTTTGTACTATTTTTAAAACTGAGTCCACAGTTACAAACTTTTTAATTTCCCACTGATTTTAATAAAGCTTTATGTACGTGCTTAGCTGTCTCAAAAATGCTCAGTTTTAATTAGATCCAACCCCGTTTAAATATTTATTTATTTAAAACATTTTGATGCCACTTTTCTACCCAGATAGGGTCCCCAAGGCAGCAAACATCAAAACATTAAAACATTTCAACATTAAAACAATACTAGCAGTAAAGCCCGTTGTGAAAGCAATACAACAAGATCTAGAAAGAGGCTCTGGGGCAGTGCTCTGGCTTTGGGCAAACAGTGTCAATTTGCTGTGGTGACCTCAGCAGGGTATAATGACAGAGTCCACTGTTTTCTCCAGAGGAACTGATCTCTGCTACCTGAAGAGCAGTTGTAATTGTGAGTAATCTGTAGCCCTCACCTGGAGATTGGCAACAATTGTTACCCAGGACAAAATGGCTGGTTTGGAGGGTGGAGTCTATGGCATTCTACCTGTCTGAGGTCCCACCCCTCTGCAAACCCCACCCTCTCCAGGCTCCACCCCTCAAATCCCCAGGAATTTGTCAGCATGTAGTTGGCAACCCCATCTCCTTCCCAGCTAGCCACCAACCTACCATTATCTGCCCCTTTGACTTCAGCTGACTTCTGCCCTCCCTTCTGCAGAACAGTTGTAATACTGAGTGCTCTCCAGCCCTCACCTGGAGATTGGCAACAATGGTTCCCTATGTGGGACTGACTGGTTTGGAGGGTGGAGTCTATGGCAGTGTACCTGTCTGAGGTCCCACCCCTCCTCAAACCTCACCCTCTTCAGGCTCCATCCCTCAAGTCTCCAGGAATTTCCCATCTGGAGTTGGCAACCCTATCAGGACTGGCCCCAATGTGTTTTCTCCCAAAGGCCAAAGTAGGTGACAGGACCAAGCTTAGTTGCCTACCAACAGGCACTGAGGGGAATGTAGGGTTGCCAGCTCTAAGGAGGGAAATACCTGGAGGTTTGGGGGGTGGATTCTGTAGAGGGCCGGGCGACGGAGGCATCGGCCTTCTGTCGCCCGCCTTGCCCCCCCAATCTTGGCCCGGGCGACCACGGCTCCCGCCAGAGGCCACCCGACTCCAAACCCCCCCGCGGCCACTCCAGCCAGGTGACGGAGGCATCGGCTTTCCGTCGCCCGCCTCGCCCGAACCAATCTCGGCCAGCTGATGAAGGCATCGGCCTTCCATCGCCTGCCTCCCCCCCCCCCCCCCAATCTCGGCCGGGCGATGGAGGCATCGGCCTTCCGTCGGCCACCTCGCTCCCACCCCCCCAATCTCGGCCCGGCCCCCCTCTCCTCCCACCCATTTTCCAAAGCACTACTCTGTTGATAAATTGCAACACTTTGAATTAGCACCAAAGCTTTAAGATCTCTCCAGCTGTCACCTGGAGACTGGCAACAGCTTGTCTGGAGTGTGGGCAGTATGGCATTGTATCTGTCTGAGGTCCCCCTCTTCCTCCTCCTCCTCAGACCCCACCCTCAGCAGGCTTCAACCCTATGTCCTTTCCAGGCAACCATCAGCCAACCTTTATCTGCCTGTCTGTCTTAAGTTTTACATCCCCCCCCCCCCCGCCTCTGCCTAGGGAAAGGGCAGTCTTTCCCTGCAGTGGGAACCAAAGCAGCTGACATCATTCTCCTCTCCCCCGTATGATCCGCACAACTACCCTATGAGGTATGTTATGGTTGAAAGTGTGTGAGTGGTCCATAGTCCCCCAGGCAGCTTTTAAAACATGAACCTGGGACCTGCACACCATCTGTGGCAGTAATGGGGTGACTGCTGGCACCTTTTCCTATCATTTTTTGCCTTGAGGTATTCTGCTTGTGGTGTGATCTGTCTTCTTTGTGGTGTGGCGTGATTGTGTTATTGGGTTTGTTTCTTTTAAAGGGGAAGTGATGTGTTGTGAGTGAGGACATATGTTACCTCAGAATACAGTAGTTCCCATATGCAACTGAAAATTCCAACTGCCCTGCGGGGGGGGGGGAGTTTGAGGTGTGGAATGGAGTGAAGTCCAATCAGCTTCCATATGCAAAATATCCCTGGGGAGGGAGTTCCAAAGTTTCAGTGCCAGAACTGAGAAGTTCCTTTCTCAGGGTGCCACCTATCTAGCCTCTGATGACAGGGGCATGTGTAGCAGGTCTCTGAAGATGACCAGAGTGGTCAGGTAGGTTAATATAGGTATAGGTGGTCATTCAGGTATGGTGGTCCCAAGCTGTATATATTGTATTGAGAGCCAGTGTAGATGGCAAAAGACTAGAGTGATATGGTCCCTATAACCCACTCCAGTCAACATTCTGCCCACACCATTCTATACCAGTTGTAGCTTCTGAACAGTCTTCAAGGGAAATCCCCATGTAGAGCACAGTGCAGTAATCTAATCTAGATGTTACCAGGGCATGCACCACAGTGGCAATTTCTCCACAACCCCACAGAAGGGCCATAGCTGATTCACCAGCTGAAGCTGGTAAAAGATACTTCTGTCCACTACTACCACCTGTTTACTGAATAGGAGGCCTAGGCCCAGAAGCACCCCAAGCTACAAACCTGTTCCTTTAGGGGAAGTGCAACCCCATCCAGAACAGGAGATACCCCATTTCCTGGGTTTAACCTTCACCCCACCAGTAGCACATCCATTTTGTCAGGATTATGTTTGTTTGTTAGTCCTTGGCCATTCTAAAAGTGCCCCCAAGCACCTGCTACAGTTTCTGCCACCCCCTGGGATCTGCTAGAAGTACAAGACAGAGCTGAGTGTCATCTGCATATTGATGGCACTAGCATCTCAGTCCAGTTATGTAGGCACATGGGGGACAAGATGGAACCCTGCAAAACCCTGTAGGCCAGAAGTCAAGTGTCATGGGCCTGCCTGCCTACCTCCTCGGATGAGGAAGAGATGGAGGAAGCTGGCCCCAGCCCTCGGATGCTGCAGGAAGACCCACCAGACAAGGTGGAGACTCCATCAGGTGCAGACAGGGAGCCTCAGACTGTAGTCAGTGTGCTATGCCCTCAGGCCTGCAGCCCAGGATTGGAAGCTGAAGCAGAGACCCTGCAGCCATCAGCCTCTCCCCTGGGATTGTCAGAACCCTTGGGACGCTGGAGAAGGCAGCATGGAGGGAAGTACAGGAGTGGCACCATAGTGTGTGGTTGGCAGCCCAGCACCAGCACTCCACTTGTGGGCTGGAGTCATTGCAGGATCAGGACTGACAGCCCTGTAGGCTGCTCAACTGTTGAGGACCTGCACCTGTCCCTGGATGACTCACCAGCTTGGAGAGTCACCTAGCCTTGAATGACTCCTGATAAAAGCAGCAAGAAAACAGAGAGCTAGTGTGGAATCAACTTGTTCACAATCCTTGTGTTCTGTAGATGGCTGTGTGTTTTGACTTTCTGGACTGTGACCTGTCTTGTGCTCTTTGGATTTGCCATTCTGGTTTGATCCTTGGGCTCTTGAATACTTGTGCTTTGAACCTGGACTGTGTTTGGACTATGCCTCTTGCCAGGTGCCTCCCTGAACCAGGACACCAAGGGTCAGAGCAGTAGTACCCTCAGTACCACACTCTGAAAGCTACTTACAAAGTAGTACCAAAACCACCTCAGAACCTTGCCTCCCAGTCTCAACCCTGAAAGTGAAATTGTAACAGGTGGTGAAGAGAGGGCAGAACTGCTCCATTCCTACTTTTTCTCAGTCTTCCCTTGTGAGGGAAATCGTGCTCAACATGGCAAAAACAGATGATGATGGAAGAGAGTTGCAGCCTAGGATTGGCATGGGGTAGTACATAAGCACCTAGTTTCTTTAAATAAAACTAAGTCCTCATGTCAATCCTAAAAGTAATCAACCCTGACTGTTCCCTGGAAGGCCAGATAATGAAACTCAAGCTCAAATACTTTGGCCACCAAATGAGAAGGGAGCACTCACTGGAGAAGACCCTGATGCTGGGAAAGATTGAAGGTCAAAGAAGATGGGGACGGCAAAGGATGGGATGGTTAGACAGTGTCATAGATGCAACGAACATGAAATTGAGCCAACTTCAGAGGACGGCGGAAGACAGGAAGGCCTGGTGTGATCTGGTCCATGGGGTCGCAAAGAGTCAGACTAGACTGTGCGACTGAACAACAAAAAAGTCCTCATGGCCAGACAAATTGCATCCAAGTGTACTAAAAGAACTTGTGGATGTAATTTCTGAGCCTCTGACATTATTTTTGAGAATTCTTGGAGAACAGGTGAGGTGTCAGAAGAGCTGAGGTGGGCAAATGTTATCCCCATCTTCAAGAAGGGGAAAAAGGAGAATCCAAGTAACTACTGACCTGTCAGCTTCACATCTATACCTGGAAAAGTTTTAGAATAACCAAACAGTCAGTCTTTGAGCATCCACGAAAGGAGTTGTCCTTTTATCCCATGATTTTTGAGCTTACTTAGGAGCCTTTGATGAGGAACTTTATCAAAAGCTTTCTGGAAGTCAAGGTAAACAACATCTATTGGGTCCCCCTTGTCCATATGTTTGTTCACTCCCTCAAAGAACACTAACAGGTGAGACAAGATCTTCTCTTACAGAACCCATGCTGAGTCTTCCTCAATAGTTTTTGTTCATCTATGTGCCTATTAATTCTTTCCTTAATAATAGTTTCCACCAACTTACCTGGTATCGAAGTCAGATTGACTGGCCTGTAATTTCCCGGATCTCCTCTGGAACCATTTTTAAAGATGGGAGTGAAATTAGCTACCTTCCAGTCCTCAGGAATGGAGGCAGATTTTAATGAAAGATTACATATTTTTGTCAGGAGCTCCACAAGTTCACATCTGATGACTGAGAGATGGTATGATAACCATCTTCAAGTACCTGAAGGGCTGTCATATAGATGGTGTTACAGAGTTGTTTTCTGCTGCCCCAGAAGGCTGGATCAGAACCAACGGGTTGAAATTAAATCAAAAGAGTTTTTGGCTAACAATAAGGAAGAATTTCATGACAGAGCAGTTCCTCCGTGGAAC
>NW_015159721.1:228155-237334 GCF_001447785.1 Gekko japonicus
CCAATCTTCCTCTGCTACAAACAACAACCTCTGATCAGGCAAGTATGAACGAAATACCTACCCCAGACTCCCAAGTAACTAAGGAAACCATTTTGTATTCTTTTCTTTATTGCTAAAGGAACCTTGTACATTTGAGTGTGTGATTCTGTTACTGTATGTATGTGAAAATAATTATTATTTAGTAAAGAGAACAACTGATTTTACTACAAACACCTTGTCACGTTGTCTCTCTGGGTTGGATCCTCGGGTCGGATTCCGAATTCTGTATACATAGACCAGGAACCCCTAGTCTAGCCACTGCATACATGGGCAGTTCGGCTAACAGTTCCATAGCCAGGCCTGAAACCAGATTGGAATGAATCCAAATTATCTACTTAATTCAGGAATCCCTAAAGTTGCCCAACCACCATTCATTCAATCACTTTGCTCAGGAATGGTACATTTGAGGCTGGAACTATGTGGTGTTCTATTTGGTCGTCTTCAGATTTAAACTATTTGAGTACACACATCATTGTTAACCATGTGATGTCAGACATGGGTTTCCCCGCATGATTTATCAGGGGTCTCCAACAGGTAGTTCAGTCAACGGCTGCTGCAGAATAGTTGGTATTTGCTGTAAAAGACCCAAGAAATTAAAGTGATAACATCTGCTCTATAGGAAAAAGGCTCGTTGTGGAAATAAATACAACGGTCTCTAGAAAGAGGCTCTGGGCAGGTGCCCCGGCCTTAGACACTCAGTGTCAATTTGCTGTGGTGACCTCAGCAGGGTATAAAGACACTGAGTCCACCATTTGCTCCAGAGGAACTGATCTCTGCTACCTAAAGAACAGTTGTAATTTTGAGTGATCTCCAGCCCTCACCTGGAGATTGGCAACAATGGTTTCCCAGAAGGGAATGGTTGGTTTAGAGGGTGGAGTCTATGGCTTTGTACCTGTCCGAGGTCCCACGCCTCCTGAAACCTCACCCTCTCCAGACTCCATTCCTCAAATCTCCAGGAATTTCCCACCTGGAGTTGGCAACCCTATCTCCTTCCCAGCCAATCATCAACCTACCTTTATTTTCTCCTCACTCTTCAGCTTTCCACCTCCCACACACCTGCAGCCTCTCCCGTGCTCTGAAGCCCTGACTGCTACGTCACATTGGCTGTCATACGGGGGCCACCTCAGCAGCATATAAGGATACAGAGCCCACCATTTTCTCCAGGGGAACTGATCTCTGCCATCTGGAAAGCAGTTGTAATTCTGAGTGATCTCCAGCCCTCACCTGGAGATTGGACACATTTTACCTCAGAACAGCAAACTGTTTAGAATGTTAGAGGCAAAAGCCAATCAAGTCGCATATGCAAACGACCTCTGTGTTCCAAGGCAAAGGCCAATAAGGCTGCATATGCAAATAACTTCTGTGTTCTGACTGGCTATGGGCGGCCAAACACTAAAGGTGTGCATTTGGAACGTTGGAGCCCACTACGGCTTTATATATAAGGGAGATACACACACACACACACACAATTTTATGGGATTTTTCTCTGTGCTGCTTCATTTCTGGTGCTCCTCTGAGTCCTTATGCTATGACAGAGCAAAACTGTGTTAACAAGATGGTCATAGGTGAAGTAGCACAAATATTTTTGATTACTTAGAAGTAGCTCTCATTAAAGAAAGAGTTGGCCAACTTAGTTAAAAGCCAGGTTAATGTCCAACATTAATAGCTGATCTTCCCAGGAACCATAATGAATTACACTAAGTGTCTATAACTCAAGGACTGCATAAATACTCATTGGCACAAGGAGATTACTTGTTCAGTTGGACGATTTGAGGAGCTGGCAGTCCATCCATAATTCTTTGCAGCTTCTGAACACTTTACTTCACCTTTGGAGAACCTCCTTCTACTACCAATTGCCACTTACAATATGGGAGACTTAATGAGGTTTGCTGATGTTTGGTATTACTGGAATCTGACAACTCTTAAGCTGCCACAAGCAATCATTTAAATAGGATGATAAATAAAAATGGCAGTTTATATTATTCAGTCAGCTGCTCTACAGGGGGGAAAAAAATCCCTGTCCTGTGGGGCTTACAACCCAAAGACATGAGAAAGTCAAACAAAATAAGCAAGCTGGAATAGTTTTTAGATGCATTTTAGTGAGATGGATGAGAGAGAATCCAGGTTTACTATTGTTTCTCCTGACCTGGACAGCCCGGGCTAGCCCGATCTCATCAGATCCCGGCTGCTAAGCAGGGTTGGCCCTGGCCACTATGGGGAAGGGAGACACCCCCCCCCAAAGGAAGTCCAGAGTTGTGATGCAGAGGCAGGCAATGACAAACCACTTCTGAATCTCTGGAACGTCTCCTGCCTTGAAAACCCTTTGGGGTCACCATAAGTCAGCTGTGACCTGACAGCAAAAAAATAATAATGTTTAAATGTTTTTCCAGTGACCAAATTATATTTTTAAAAGTATCTTGCAAATATTTTTCGCCCCCCCCCTTCAAAATCTTATTTCCTAGCGAAGTTTTTCTAATGTACTATTTGGTGTCAGTTAATATCTCTGTATGTTATAACAGCTATCTCTTGAAATGGTAAGAGCATTCCAATTTGAGAAAGGTACTCCCTCTACAGGCAAAAATATCCATAGCTTAATATAGTTTATATGAAAACATGCATCATTGCATAGTTTGCTGCCAAAGATGTTTCCAAAACCGCTCTCCCTTTTGCACATACTGTCATGAAAGATTTCCTTAACTTCTTCTCTATGCCTGGTTTTTGTTGAAAATATTTTGCTGGAAACAGAAAGGCTGAAACAGTTTGGTGTCTAGTAGTCTCCCTTGGAGTATTTATCACTCCACAAAATTTCCAATAGTTACCAGATCTTCTTGCTCAACTTAATCAGGAAACTCATAGGGTAAACCCACCTTACATACCCCTGAGTTACTTCTTTTCCCCTGCCCAGCTCCCACACAGAGTGAGAGAAAGCACAGCTTCAACCATTGGTCAGGTTAAATTTTCCCTGAAGCCTTTTTTCTCATTCTTCTTACATTCCCTACTTAGGGTTACCAACTCTGGATTTCGAAAGTCCTGGATTTTTTTTTTGGGGGGGGGAAGCCTGGGGAAGGTGGTTTGGGGAGAAAAGGAACCTCAGTAAAACATAATGTCAGAAAAATCACCCTCTGAAGCAGCCATTTTCTCCAGGGGAACTGAGCCCTATCATCTGGAGAGCAGCTGAAATCCTGAGATTTCGCCAGGTCCCACCTGGAGTTTGGCAGCCCTGTCCCTGTCCCATATGCCATTCTACCTCCAGCATGAGGTAACTGGTTCCTCCTTTATCTGGGATTTAAGACCCTACTCTTCCAAGGCTGGTACTCATTGGCCTCAGTTAGAAAGAAACCATGCAAAAATCACCAAAAAAACCCCCTTTCCGCTGGCATCCAGGTGCCCCGAAGTTTGCCCACCATCCAGCCCCATAGCTAGGGATATTTGGGGGGGGGGCACCAGCTAATTAAATCAATTAGTGAAACTCCTTAGAAGCCAGCCTTCCCCTGAGGCAGCCCTGCACCCCACCCCTCCCGACTCCAGGGCAAGTGGGGGGGAGTAATGCCCAGCAGCCATAACTTCCTCTCTCCCCTGGAGCACCGCACACTTGCTCAAGTTGTGAAGCTAGGCAGGGAGGAGCAAACAGTGGGCAGTGGCATTCAGGAGGGGGATTGGCAGGGGAGGGGGGAGAAAGAGATTTGATGGTGGGCGTGGGAAGAGGCAGCAGGACGCCCTCCCCAGCCCACTCACTTGGGCCAGCACAACAAGCCCGCCCGCCTGCCCACTGCCCCACCGAGCAAGCCAGGCACCTCCTGCTGCTGGGACTGCGGCCACCTCCCCTGTCGCTGCTGCTCTGGATGTCGCTGGCTGGGAGTGGAGCGAGGCCGGTGGGGAAGTGGCCAAGGTGCTCAGTTGTCTGGCAGCCAGGTCGGAGGCAGCATGGCACAGGCAGACAGTTGAGGCACTTTGAGGCTAGCCCAGGAGGGAGGGGACCGGAAGAGATGCTAGGAGGCCGGGCCACCATCACCACAGCCATTTAAACCAAGCAGCTAAGTGGTGGGGATTCTTGCCTCCCTCATACTGTTTTTACAACCCAAAATGGTGCCAGGGCTGTGTGTTGGCAGAGACACCCCTGTGAGGCTGTTTCAGGTCAGAGTAAGGGCATCAGGAAGAGGCTGGATCCCCTCATCCCCTCAAGCCATGGTGGCCCCAACCAGAATTAGGCCCCTGCAGCACTCTTCAATGGCTTTTCCATGGTGCTACAAAATGGAGGCGTGTCCCTGGGGGCAAGTCCAGGGAAAGCATCTCATCTAGTTGTGCCCTGAGCCAATTCAGAGTTAGGGTGGTGCTTCTGGGATCCCACAGCCCTCATAGTGAATGTGATGATGTTATGACTCCCTGTATCCACTCAGATTTGAGGACAAAGCTGGTACTTCAAAACTAGGGCAATGGTTCCCCCCATAACTGAAAGGAAAATACATTTTGCAGACAGGTGAAAACAGATGCAAAAGGCATCCTGCTATTTCAGCTCCTCACTACTTTGGATCCCTCGTGGATTTATTTCAGAGAGCTTTCCAGCATAGTGTTATGCAGATGTTGCTGCAAGATTGTAAAACACAAGGCTGGTTGCCAGGATCAAGCTCTGCTGCAGATGAGCTGGCTGAACTACAGCATGCAACAAATATTATTGAAAAGGAAGGTGAAGGAATCAGATAGAAGTCGAAGGCATCGAGAAGTGAGGAGAGAAGTGAGAAAGAAGAGCAGATCAATGGCAACAGTCAAGCAAAATAAACCACTGGCTTTGGGGCTAAATGTTTGGCCTCCAAATAAATAAAAAGGTTGTAAGAGTAATTCAAGCAATCACAGAAATCCACATGACAAATCTATAGCTAACAATATATAGGATGCCAGTTAAAATCCACCGCTTAAGAAGAAGAAGAAGAAGAGGAGACTGGATTTATACCCCGCCCTTCACTACCCAAAGGAGTCTCAGAGTGGCTTACAATCTCCTTCCCCTTCCCTTCCCCACAACAGACACCCTGTGAGGTGGGTGGGGCTGAGAGAGCTCTGACAGAGACTGCTCTTTTTCAAGAACAGCTGTGCCTGAACTATGGCTTGCCCAAGGTCATCCAGCAGGTGCGAGTGGAGGAGTGGGGAATCAAACCCGGTTCTCCCAGATTAGAGTCCGCGCACTTAACCACTACACCAAACTGGCTCTCTGTGCTCTTGTCTTCAGATGTGGTGCCTAAAGGCCGCCAGCCTTGTATAGTTCTTAGAGTGTTGGACCGGAATCTGGGAAACCCAGGTTTGAATCTCCAGTCTGCTATGTAAGCTTGTTGGGTGACTTTGGGCCCATCATGTACTCTCACACTAACCTACCTCACAGGATTGTTGGGAGGATAAAATGGAGGACAGGAGAACAATGTTGTAAGCCACTGAGGGTCCCTATAAGGGACAAAGGTGGAGTATAAATAAAGTTAATAATGAATCATAGAGACAGAACATTTTCTGTAGCACCTTACCTCTGAAATGGCCTCCCCCTCAAGGCTCGCCTGATGCCTACTGGGTGGTTTCTCCTCAGCCTTTTAATTAGAAATTTTTATCCTACCAGCTTTGTAATGGTCTGCTTCTGTTCAATGGCTTTTTTAATGTCTTGTTTTTATATTGTAAAACGGTTTTAATTGAAAGTTGCCTTAAGCAACACTCTGAAGGGAGGTGGCACAGAAATACCGTTTTAAAATTGCGATTTCCTTGAAAGTTACCCAATAGTAAAATATGGTTCAATCAAGAATTAATCAGTATATGTCCTATGACATTTATACTTCTGAAGGGAGGAAAAATTCACTTGCTCCTCTTTTTATTCTTAAGAGAACAGATGTTCCTCCAAAATAAGCATAAAGAGCTGCTGATCTTGTCCACACCGGTCTGTTGATTGTGGCATATGAGAATCTTGATTATGTGGATAAACCTTTAGAAGATAAACATACAATGGATTTGTATACGTGCAGGCTCTGTGCTGTCATTAGGCTGAATGCATATATCTGTCTATTTTCATCCCACCATTCCTTTAAGGAACTAAAAGTGATGTACCTCCCCCCCAATTTTGTTCTCACAACAACCCAGCGGGGTAGGCCAAGCAGAGACTGAGCGAGCAGCATACGGTTACCCAGAAAGCTCCACAACCGAGCGGGAGCCTGGAACCCACCCCCCAATCTGACATGCCTGACAACCACACCACCATGCTGGGACACACCTAGTGAGGGAAATCTGAACCTACCATCACATATACAGGGCTATGGAAAAAACGAAGAAAATATCCTCATTGCGTCATTTATAATGGACAGAACTTGCCCTTCCTTTTGATTATTTCCCCCCCAAGGTTTGGCTGAGGTATGAAAAGCACAGAACGGAAAATAGCCACGTGAAGCACCCCAGGCTGTCTATATAAGGTTTCATATGAGGCTATCTGAGGGAAGCCACAGCGGAGAAGCAATCTGTCAAGGAACAAAGCCGCAGCCATTCTTTCAGTGCCTCATGTTGCGACGGGACATCCTTAACGATTTGCCATCACACTGTCCTGAGGTTTGTTTCTAACCACCACGCATTCACATCCATTCTGGGGAAAGGGTCTTTTCTTTTAGGCCGTCCTGGGTTCTTTACTAATATAAACTTCTATGGTTAGGAAAGAATTACAGACACCAGACTTAATTTGGAGCCTCATCTTTCTTCTTTGCCTCGAGACTGGTGGCTTCGACTTTAGAAATTTGTGGCCCTGAAGAAAGGAAGTTAGAAATTATGTGCAAACCACAAAAACCCATTAGAAAGACGATATATTACCAAAGAGGCTCCACTGGAAATGTAATCATCTTTCAGGGCTGTTCTGAAGGGGGAAAAAAGGGAATACAGTGCTATTTGTCTGAGGTATCCGGTGGGTATGTGTGCTCTCTAATGCAACAGATGAGCTACAGCTCCATTGGGACATACAAATAATTGCCAAGGCTACCATCAGCTGCTCTTTGCCCTTCCCTGTGTGTATCTTTGTTGAAAAAGGAGAAAAAATGCCACGCTCTCCCACGGGTTTAACACGAGGAGGCTGCAAGCCTTCATCTCATTTTGATGGTCAAGGGTAGGGCAGAGTGGGTAAGGGAAGAGATAGGCCATCCTGCCTGTTTGACAAGCTTTTTTAAAAACAGGGAGTTGTTTCTTAAAAACTTTTTTGAACTTTTGCTGTTCCTTATAAACTTCATTAAATTTCTGGACACCCCCTTGCCCATCCCAACCATGTGTTCAATATATGAGCACTATTCAATGTGTGCAGCTCACTGCTGTGCTCAGAGGTGCAGGAATTAGTACTGTCACTCTAGGGTCTCCAAGAACATCTATGCTCCAAAAACTGCTGTGCTCAGAGGTACAGGTATCATTACTGTCACTCTTGGGTCTTCGAGAACTCCCTTCACAAGCGATAGCTTTGGAATTAGAGTTGTGTTTTACTAAGCACATTTAGCAGGTGGAGCTTTGGTGAAGAGCGACTAAACCAATCACATCGCACGCAAGGCAAGTGAGGTTAGAAGCTCCACTGCCTTCGTCTGGAGCAGAGAACAGCCGAGTCCTCCCACCCCAGCCCCAAACTATTTGAGTTCTAATGCCCTCTGGTAGCAGATCATTACAAGACAGTTTAAATACACACACATGCACACACGCACATACTTTTAAAAAGAGTTCAGTCATGTAATATTTCATGTTCACTTAATATGGATGGAAGTGTGTGTGTCATGAAATATAAGAAAACAGGAACCTCTCTGTAAACAGACGTTCATCAACATGCTTTGAGGGGATCAGAAATCGATTAGTGGCAAAGAATATTCTGAAGGCCACAGACATGCACAGCACTCACTGTGAGACGGGAAGGACATTTGGCCGAATTATAAATCTTTGACTGCAATATCAGATCTTTTTATCTGTAGAAAAGTGGCTTCCATTACTTTCTCCAACCCTAAGCCGCTCCATGCAATGTGCAATGCCATTTATATTACAGTGTCCTAATCTGTCTCTTTGAAGAGCTGTTCGGAACCCTCATCTAGAACAGCAACTTCATCATAATGGTAACCCTCTTTAAGCCCGGCACATCTTCTCAAGCACTACATTAAAGGAGACATCTTGAGAGAGCTGTATTATTAGGAAGCAAGAGCGGATCAGTAATATTCGTGCCAGCCACTCATCGGTTATCTTTCTACAATAGCATTGGGTTTTTTTTCCGAATTACAAACTAAATCTCCGCAACAGATTACACAGCTCACTCCAGATTGCCTTTCCATCAACTGAGATACGACATCTCTATATGAGTTTTTGAGTCCTGTTGTCAGAAGTAATTGAGAAGCCTAGATGGACCACTGGAGCTTTCTTCTAATGGTTGCCTAGATTACGGTGGAGGAGGCTGTGTCTGCTCCGCAGCCTGATCCTGAAGTCAGGGATAAGGAAGTAAGAGACTTTGCCTTATCCCATCAGGAGCATATTAAGATTAGAAACGTTCACAGAAAGGCCTATGAGAACTGGTGTCAAAAATGTTGAGGCTTGAGCTTTAGTTTGCCAGGGTGAAACTTAACATATAAATTGTCATGGCATATCCAGACAGCAGCTCCCTACACTCTCAATGCTGTGGTACCCCTCCAGGAAGGGTTTTTCTTCAGCACCAGCCGTCTTCACTCAACAGAATCTAGGCGCTCAAGAGGCTCAGCTAGAGTCATGTGCTCCGGGTTGGGAAATACCTGGAGATTTCCATGGTGTGCAATGCCTTAGAGTCCATCTTCCAAAGTAGCTGTTTTCCTCAGGAGAACTGATCTCTGTCACCTGGAGACCAGTTGCAATCCCGGGAGATCTCCAGCCACCATCCGGAGTTTGTATAACAAAAAATGGCTACACAGTGTGTGTAGTATACTAAATCCGAAAAACACTGTGGTGAAGGAATACACACATCTGTTTGAAATTACAAAAAAAAACCCCTCTTCTTAACTATTCTTTAAAGAAGCAGTACAAGTTGAATTTAAACATCTGAAGCTAAACCACAACACATGAGTTTACCACGGCAATGGATGTCCCAGGTAAATCTCCGTTTTGACCCTTCATCAGGCCGTAATCATATGCTAAACCTGGGAAAG
>NW_015159721.1:237344-239485 GCF_001447785.1 Gekko japonicus
GAGTTGAGGGGATGTGTGTGTATTCCTTCACTACAGTGTTTTTCAGATGTAGTATACCACCTGGAGGTTGGCAACTCTAGGTGCAGCCCATTCTGGTATTGTAGCTATGGCCATCAGCTACACAGACTAACATAGTCCAGTCCATATGTGTCACGACTGCCCAGGCGGGCGGGCAAGGCACGGAGTATTCAGTAAACACAGACAGAGTTCAGGCCACCAGAGAGGCAGAGAAAACAAACACAGTCCAAGATATCAAATTACTTGCAGAGGTTCAGGGTTATCGGAGCTTTTCATAGTTAGAGGTGTAAAGCCGTTGTCCAGAGTCTGGTTACAAATTCCAGGGTCGAGGAGCCAGAAGACAATGTCACGCAGTCCGTAGTCCAAAATAGCCGAGGGAGTCAAACAAGGAGTCAGGAAACCAGATGCAAAGTCAGAGGTGCCGCGATGTAATCATGCGATCAGTTGCCAGCACAAGGTGGATAGGGAAGAGGGCTTCCTTAAAAGCCCATTCCCTGTGTCATCAATTACTGGCTGATTAATGAGTCCTGGCTCCAGTTAATACTCTGGACTCAGAGTACACCTCCCACGCATGCATGCTTCTCTACGCCTGGTTGTCAAATCCCGTCTCCTTTTGTCTCGTATCCGAGCTACAGGTGGAGGGGAATCAGGGGGTGTGGAGCTGGTGCTCAGCTCAGCAGGAGCGGCTCCAGGTGTGAACCCTTCTGGCAGTCGGTGTTCATCCTCTGCAACACTTATGTCCAGAGGTGCAGGGAGCTCTTCCTTGGAGGAGGAAGGTGCAGAGTCCTCGGGATCAGGGTCCACTGGGTCGGGTGGCACGGTGGGCATGACAATATGCACCCAAAAGGTTCATATTGCTGAAGTGACGCCTCTCAAAGTAACAGAGGCTCTGCCTATAAAATCTTATTTCCTGCTTTTCAAAGTGATGGGTGTCCACATCCATGTGTTTAACATATATGTCATTACAGCGTGGGGTGCCTGAATCATTAAAGAATTATTGGAAAACCTTAATTAAACAACGTTGATGTTACATGGCTCTTTAACTACCCCAGACAAGAACATTTATTTATTTATTTGTTGGGATTTTTACCCTGGCATCCCCGCAAAGCAGGCTCAGGGCAGCTTACAAGGGGCAAAGCCCATATAAAAGAGGATAAAAGCAATAAAAACATTAGTAACAATTAGTCACAACAACAATAATATTGAATTGAAAGCAGGATGGTCCCCGAAGATATACAATGATGGTAAAACAGTTCTCTGGGGATGATGTTGTCCTATAGCTGATCCCAAGCAAATAAGTCCGATAATATCAATCGCGCAAAATTGTGGCAGATCTTCCCGAGCCATCCTTAACCCCGATGTTGTCCACATCATTGGTGGTGGTGGTAGTGGCAGCCTCTATGTGAAAGCCTGGCGGAAGAGCTCTGTCTTGCAGGCCATGCGGAACTGCATAAGATCCCGCAGGGCCCTGATCTCCTCCGGGAGCTTGTTCCACCAGGTAGGGGCCGCCACCGAAAAGGACCTGGCCCTAGTCGCGGTGAGCCTTGCCTCCTGTGGGCCTGGAACCACCAGGCGATGTTGCGCCCTGGACCGAAGTGCTCTTGGGGGTATATGTGGAGACCCTGGCCATATAGGGCTTTAAAAGTAAGTACCAGCACTTGGATTCGTTATGCTATTGGCAGCCAGTGCAGCGCTTTCAGCCCAGGCTGGATGTTCTCCCACTTGGGGAGACCCATCATCAGCCTGGCCGCTGCATTCTGCACTAGCTGCAGCTTCCGGATCTGCACCAAAGGCAGCCCCATATAGAGAGCGTTACAGTAGTCTAACCTCGAGGTGACCGTCGCGTGGATCAAAGGCTGGATGTTCTCCCACTTGGGGAGACCCATCATCAGCCTGGCCGCTGCATTCTGCACTAGCTGCAGCTTCCGGATCTGCACCAAAGGCAGCCCCATATAGAGAGCGTTACAGTAGTCTAACCTCGAGGTGACCGTCGCGTGGATCATTGTAGCCAGGTTATTGCGGCCAAGGAAGGGAACCAACTGCCTAATCAGCCTAAGATGATAAAATGCCGATCTGGCAGTGGCTGCCACCTGGGCCTCCATAATTAAGGAGGGAACCAGGAG
>NW_015159721.1:242311-301570 GCF_001447785.1 Gekko japonicus
TTGTCCTGAAGTTTGAAGGTTACGTCCTCTGGATATAACCACCGGTAGCTAATTGCATTTGTTTGAATAAAAAGAATTAAATCTTTATATTTCTTTCTCCTTTGTCTTATTTCAAATGGGATATCTTTCAGAATCCCGATAGTACTGTCCCCAATTTTCAAGGGTGCCCCCGCCGTCACTCTTAGGATACAATCCCTCATGTGCCTCTTCGAGAATCTCATTACTATTTCCCCAGGCAGATTATTCTTCTTTATGTATCCGGAATAGGACCTGTAGGCCACATCCATTTCGCTCATGAGATAGTCCGCCTTCAAATCTGTCACTGGGATCAATGTTTCACTTATCATTTGCTTCACATTCTCACCCTTAGTCTCTGGGACACCATGGAAATGAAGGACCAGGTTTGCCTTCTCCATTTGTAATTGTAAAAGTTGTTATTCTGTTGAAATTTGCTTCTTTTCCAATTTTTGTACCTTTTTCTTCACCTTTTGAGCAGTGGCGTCAACTTCTTTCACTTTCTCAGCTATTTGTTCCATAATTTTAAGAGTCTCGTTCAATTGTGTCTGCTGAGTAGTGATACATTGGTTCATTGTTGACAGTTGTTCCTTGAGATTAGTCATCTGATCCAGCAGGGGGCACAGGGACTCTGCCAACGTTTTGGCCAACTCAGTGGTTCCTTCCAGTCGTGGACTCTCAGCTGCTTTCACTTTTAAAAGTTTCTCCTTCTCCGTCCTCTTCCCCGCCATCTTAATGAGTTGTTTACTTTCGCAAAGATTAGCAAAGTCTCTGAATATGCGCTCAAACACTCATACATGCCTTGGTAAGTCTTTCCCAACAGGTTTCGTCGCTTTTGTTTCCGCTCCCCCCCCCCGGTCTCGCTTTTAAGTTTATGTGCACAGGAGGGGCCCCTCCCCCACTAACTTTACTTTCTAGTTTGTGGGGTTGGGAGCTTTCTTTTTGAATTGCAAATATGCCTTAATCCGACTCACAGTTCATCTTCGGTCATACGACCTCGTTTAGCCTCCGTTTTAACCGCTCAATCTCCAGCGCTTGCCCTGGACTGCGTCACTTCTTCCATTCGGAAACTCAGCAGGAGGACCATCGGGACGAAGAAGTGCCTCGATTCCCCAGCGTTGCACTGGCGAAGAGGTGACCTCTCAAAAGTCCCCTGGCTAGGAGCCTTTCAGCCAGGCTCCGTGGGAGGTAGTGATTCCTCACCCCCCCGCCTTTCTGCTGGTGCACAGCTTTCACCCCCCTGGAGGTCCAGGAGGTGAGTCTGCTCAGCGTGCTACCATAGACCGGAAATCCCGACTGTCATCTTATTATTGATGAGATCATAGATATTAAAGGCACATTAATAAATCGTGTTGATTTTTACTTCATTTTAATAGATGAATTTCTTCTGAAGGCAACAGCCCATTTCCAGTGCCAAGAATGTAAAGGACAGACAGAACGTTTCGACTGAACGTCTTTTTCAACCGTCCTAACAAGAAAAAAATCAATTTTTCAATTTTTAAATTTTTACAAAAGAAACTATCAAAGGACAAATTTTCAGCATATCATTTTCTCAATAAAGTACAATTGTTTCAATGTACATACAGTTTGTTGTGTTATTCTTTACTTCATGTTTCCATTACAGGTACAAAATTTTTTCTAAAGATAAAAAACCACAATATGATCAAATTTACATGCATATTTAAAGCAAGACCTCAATCCCTCCATCTAGTATAATTAATGATTATTACTTGCTGCTGAGAACAGCTCTCACAACCTTACAACATTGTTTTCCGGATAGCAAATCTTAAATATACAGTTGCAAATAAACTCCTTATATCCTGCTTCCTAAAATCCATAAACCCGGTGATCCACCACCAGGGAGACCTATAGTCTCTGGAATCAATTCTCAATTAGAACCCCTTTCTAAATACATTGACTCTTTCCTTAAACCAGCAGTTGTGAAACTGGAATCATATATCAAGGACACCCGCAATTTCATTCAAATTGTTGAAAATAGACAGATCCCTTGTGGAGCAGTCCTTATGACTATGGACGTGGGAGTCCTTTACACGAACATCCCTCACGATGAGGCTAGATTGGCCCTACTTGCCACATTGGAAAAAAGGTCCAGCAACCCCCCCCCCCCCCCCCCCAAATGAGTCAGCTTGGATGGCTTAACGAGAAGCCGTTAGCATCTCGCTGTGATTTTTATTTTCAGGTTAAAGGGGTGGCCATGGGGAGTTCCTTTGCACCGAGTGTGGCCAATTTATTTATGGGCATGTTTGAGGAACGTTGGATCACGGATGGATTACTTGTACAGTAATTTTTCTCTGTGTTATTAACCTTGCAATTACTGGGTCCACTTGTGTTACTTATCTTATTATTGATGGACATTCCAGATACAGGGTGATTAATTCATCAGTGTGCAATTCTAAAGAGAGCCCACTGAATTCAATGGAAATAGAAAGGCGTGACGTTCTTTAGGATTGCACTGCCAACAACCTAGACATGTACTACATACCAATTCCCTGTTCCTGTTTATGTGATCAAAAGGTTAAGGTAAGTGGAAGAATGTTTGGCTGCTTAATAGAACTCTTTCCCGGCAAATCCCCGGGGTTTCTTAGGTGTCGTTATAATCTATCTTCTAAATATGAATTTTTGTATACATACCAATTGTGAAACAGAATATTAACCCAATAGATCATTACTACAGCCATAAGAATCGGTCACATAAATGTGTGCTTAGGCAGGTGTTTTCTGTTTTTTAAGGTGGCCATTTAACATTACAGATTAAAATTTTCCAACCTAGGAGGTTTTGGTTACTCACATATAAGTGTTGACCTCAAAATTACATCTAACTGCAGCTGTAACATCAACCTAGGTATGTTATTTTATGGTAGTGATTTAGGACTAGATTTATGGAAATAACTGGGAAGTTCTTGCTGAGGTTTAAGCTCTTGCCAATTCACAAAGCAATGTTACCAGCCTCGGGCTTCCAGAAGCTCATTCAGTTCTCTCCCTGTGATCACAATTTATGCCTTATTAGGGTGAAATGACGCACCACCCTCAGGTTTCAAAATCTGCATTTGCTGAAATAATGTGAATGCAATCATAATTTACCACTCCCCTCGGCCACCAATGCTACTCTGCCCTGTAGAGGAGAAACAGCAGGCAGGAGAGGACGAAACACCCACAACCTTTGGCCCCTGAAAACTCCATCTCTCCCCACACAAACGTCTTTTTTGTTCATAAGGCCAATTTTATTGCATTGTTTATTGTTATTATTACATTGTTTATTATATGTACAAGTGGAATACCCACAAGAATTTGCAGGGAGGAATCTCATTTTCTCCTTCTCCACTATTTCTTTTTCCCCTTCCCTGAAAGCCCCCATAGCCTGTCCCCTTTTCTGGATTTCTTCTCTTCTTCCTGCCCACCAGCCAGCCTACCTGTATCTACCCTCCTGCTTCAGCTTTCCCCCTTCCCATCCTTCACACTGGCAACCTCTCCCTGGGAAGACCCTGTGTGGTGCAAGCCACCGGGCTGGGTCCAGTTGTGTGGTGGGGAGCCTGGAAGAATTTGCAGGGCGCACCTCACTTTAGTTGCTGTAGATTTTCTGGGATTAGCTTAGTAGACAGGCACTGCTTAGTAGACAGGCACTACCTGCAATGGTGTGAGGGAAGGAGGATGTGATTTCCCCTTCCTCTGTGAGTTCTTTGCAGATACACCATCTGTTGTACTACTAGTAGTTGTTGTAACAATAAATACTAGCCACTTTCATTAATTGTCAGCAAAATACTTTTGACCATTTTTAGAAGACGGAATTTTGGAAAGGGCAACTTGTCATGCAGGGCTGAGAAAATGGGCATCTGCCCATATTTTATACAATCATAAAAGATATGCAAATCCTTCTCTTCCTTCACTTTCCAGACAAGCCCCTAGTGCAGTGTGGTGAAAACTGACCCTTTTGATCACTTATGTTTCAGAATGAAAAAAGCATATGCACTGAAGCAGACCTGGAAGAGAAAGTTCCTTCTAACAGAGCTGCAACAAAACTGTCAGCCTTTTATAAAACTTTTCTTTTTTTGGTTCTGTGGCTGCCCTATAGTTGAACTATAATGTGCATTATTAATTTCCTCAACAGACCTCAGTTCCAGGGCCAGCTGGGAAATCATACGCATCATCCATAAGGGCCAGGTTTTTTTATTAGGCACGGTAGAGCTTTCTCCTGTGCAGTGGGGATGCCGGTGACAACGTTTCCCTCATCTGTTCTTTCTTCCCCTCCAGGTAAGTGTGCAGAGCACGCACTCTCGGAAGCAAGGGACACCCTAGGAATTAGGATATTTAACAAACACTACAGTAAACAGCTGACTCCCGAGGAAGCCTGAGTAAAATGGGCACCACACAGCTGTCACCTCTCATACACCTTTTCAAACCGCATCCTTCACTGCAAACACATCTGGACCCTTGGAACTTTTGAGATCAGAGGTCTAAAAATGTAGCATGGCTCTTGGAAGCTTCTTAAGCTTTGTCTCATACTCCCCGAATAACATTCTGTGGATGTGGAACGTGTTCATTTATGCTGTGGAAGAAAGATGGTGAAGAAAAAGACGGAGGATGGAAAGGTGCCTTCACCCGGAATTTTAACAATTTTGATCACCTTATTAAGGTGAAAGACACAGCCAGGAGCCAACTTCAGCGCTAAAGTGCATCCTTCTTGCTCCCATCTGCCAAAGTCCGCATATGAATTATTAAGCTGAAAAGGCAATATGAGTAGATCACGTAGTTCAAGATGCTTCATTTCAGATTCCATATTTACTATGTCATTGATTTCCCTGAGTTGCTTGAAACAAACAGATAGGTTGGGCACATGGCCAAACATGAAACATAATGTTATATTCTGCAAACACATGCTCCATAGCTCGCTCTTAATGTGAAAGAGAGCGAGAGAGAGAGAGAGAGAGAGCACTATAATCAAACCAACAACAACAACAACAATAAAAGCCAATCTGAAAGCCACTTTGAGCCCAGCCAGTTGAGTCTTCCTTTTAAGGAAAGAGAGGCTCTTGTGCACGAACGGATACAGCTCGTTAATTCCACATCTCTACTCTCTGTTGACTGTGGTCAAGCCATCTCTGCTCATTCACTGGTGGCTTTATAGGCGAAAATACTTTCAAGACTATTGCTTGGTTAGCACCGCACTGTTGTCAGGAGCTTCCTAGAGAGGACTGATTGGAAATGTTATAATTTCACAGGCCTGAGGGCCATTTTTCAATTTTTCTCCCACTCCTGCTCAGAGTGGCAGAGAGAAATAGGAGCTAGGGTCAGGGCAGGATCCGCATGACGGGCAACCCTAGCAGTTCAAGGTAGTACCCCCTGCCACCCCACTGCAAACTGCTGTGTGTTCAGGATGAAGTGTTTGAGGTCTGAGCTGACTGGGTTTTAATTCAAATAATTTTAGCAACAAACAATACTGTATCATGACCATTTCCTTCTTGCAAGCCAGAATTCAAGACAGGCACAATCTGGGTATACAGATTTAAAAGCAATTATTTTTCTTTACATATGAAAACGTGTCAGCAGTTTTGGGAGGAACACTTGTAGCAATCTAGTAATGAAACGAAAAGACCTTCAAATAAAATGGGTTTTTAGAAGATCTGAAGTTATGAATTGATCTGTCTGACTGCATTTAGCAGACGTTTTATCTGTTGACATTCCCCCTCCCCGGCCCTCAAATTTGCCAGTTCAAGGAGGTGACCAAAATCATTATATTCTGAAGTATTGTAGCATAGCCAGAGCTTTGAAAACGCTAACATCTCACTAAATAATAGAAGCCATAAGCTTTCCTTTCCTGGTATTAATATTTTCTTTAGACATTTACAAATGAATGACTCTGTTTCCAGAAAGTAAACAAGCAAATCATTCAAACCATTAAAAAAAGAGAGAGAGATTTCTTCATTCGTTCCCTCTCCTGCTTTGAAAATGAAGGCAACAACAAAGCAGCAAAAAGCAGCAAAATCAATTGGCTTCCTGTCTCCTGTGATGCTTTTTCCCAGGGTATTTATAGTTGTTCTGATTAAAAATTTACTTCTTATGTAACCCTGACAGCATAGTTCATTTCTGCATTAGAGTTTTGTGTGGGTCTTCCTCTGTACTCCTTTACCTAAATCTAGGGAAGGGAGATTTTTCTTGTCAAGTCGCTCAGCCCAACTTCCAGCTTTGGCACTAGATAAAGGAAATCTAACTGTACACTTTGAACAGAAAGATATTCTTCTTTGTTGTGAGTAACTAAAAGGGAACTGAACTGTATTTGTGAGGAAAGTACAAAACGGGGCTTTCAGATGTTGCTGCAACAGAAGGTCACTTGTGATGGACTTTATGTTTTTTGGTGATAATTTGGTTTTTAATAAATATGTTTAACAAACAAGTACCCACAAGGCAGTGACAAACAACAAACCAGGGCTATTTTTGGGCAGGAACGCACAGGAACGGAGTTCCGGCTGGCTCCCAAGTTGGCCATGCCCAGCAGGAACTCATTAGCATAATAGGCCACACCCAACAGCAGAAACTCATTAGGATTGGCTACATTAGGGGTGTGTGGCCTAACATGCAAAGGAGCTCCTGCTACAAAAAAAGGCCCTGGGTTTTGACAACAAACAAGGTAAACAGAATAACAAGCAAAAGGTGGGTGTGGCTGGATGACCACACTTCTGGTAACATGTGGGTGTGGCCTAATGTGCTAATGAGCTGTGCCGTCAGGGGTGTGGCCCAATATGCTAATGAGTTCCTGCTGTTGGGTGTGGCCTATTATGCTAATGAGTTCCTGCTGGGCTTTTTCTACAAAAAGAGCCCTGCAACAAACAATGGTTACAATATACATTACAGATTGCTTTTTAAATCAACATCCATTTAAGTTGCTGTTTCGATCTAACTGCATGATTATTACTATTACTCCTTTCCCAGTAGCAGAAAAAAAATATATAGATCTCCCTCCCTTACATTCTCATTATTCCTTATTGACTCTTCTCTGTATTGCTGAATATTTCAGATTCAGACAGCTAACTATTAACTACTCGCGTTTGTTGAGCTATGTGTGTGTGCACACATGTGCTCAACCCTTTCCCTGTTGATCATTTCCCAACTTTAAATTGCCCTCCCCCCAGGCTTCCTTCCTCTCTGTGGGGTTCCAGATGCAGGTGCACAAGGGTAAATATACCTTTTCCCGTGGGAGGAAGTAGCAGAGGTGAGCTTTGGAGCAGAGAAAGTATTAAGCATCCATTTCTACATCAGTGCTCTGTTCAAAATCCCCCTCCCTGAAAGCTGCTTTTCGTAATGAAAAATGGCGAAGGTTTTGACACTCACATGTAGCTTCTCATTAAGGCAACTCACTGATCAGCAAAATGCATCCCAAACAACCACAAGAAGGAAGTTGTAAAAAGTGTAAAAGACATCAATATATTTTAAAGGCTGGTAATAGTAGTCCATGAGGGCTGCAGTGACTCAGACGTTATGATGCTGAGCTGCAGACCGGAAGGTCTTTAGTTTGGCAGTTCAAGAGCCTAGTGCCACGTGACGGAGTGTGCTCCCGTCTCTGGTCCCCTGCTCCTGCCAACCAAGCAGTTTAAAAGCAAGAAATTGCAAGTAGATAAACAGGTACCACTTTGATGGGAAGGTAACAGCGTTCCATGCGCCTCGGCATTTAGTCATGCCGGCCATATGACCATGGAAACGTCTTCAGACAGCACTGGATCTTCGGCTTGGAAAAAGAGATGAGCACCGTCCCCTAGAGTCAGAGTCGACTAGCTTTTGAGCAAGGGAAACCTTTACCTAATAGAAGTCCATGGGTTCAGTCAGGTCCTTGAGGAGGCAACTTCAGATTTCTTCCCATGACAGCTGTCACCTGGCTTCCTGTATTAAACATTCCATCTGTACTGAACATAACCCCAGCATTTATGATGCAGTCAAAAATCCACATATGTAGCTTCTGCTTTCTATAGTTCCTTTTCTTAGAAGTATATTTATATGACATGGATACGCTCCACCCAAAACCCAATATCTGACTGAAAAACACAGATTGCTTCTTTGCACTGGGAATTTTAACACTCGCCTTTTCCTGCATCTCGACTTTCTTCTTTCCAACCCTTGCTTTTTAGCTACTTTTTCCCTTCACTTGTGACCACCAGTTCTGATAAATTCTCCACATGCATAATACAGTGTTGTCTTCAAGTTCATATTTCTCTCTTTCTGCTCACTATTCTTAACTTGGTCTCCACTCTGCATGGCTCAATCATGCAAGTAATCAACTTGTAGTTCTTCTGCATTCAAATTTATTGTCGCTTGGGTTGCTTGTAATCTTGATTTGATATCATATCACTGTCTGTCAACATAAAAACCCACAGATTTAAACTGCAGGGGTTTTTTGCTGAACACACATTGATGTAATATTGATTTGACCACTAGAGGGTGCAAAACATGTGTAGAAAAGAAAAGAAAAACAGTCAAAGCAACTGGGAAAACAAAGTGATTAAAATGAGAATGTGGAAGAGATCTTACTATTGTT
The DNA here is from genome assembly GCF_001447785.1 of Gekko japonicus. NCBI lineage: Eukaryota > Metazoa > Chordata > Lepidosauria > Squamata > Gekkonidae > Gekko > Gekko japonicus. Next base: position 250,869 of record NW_015159721.1, read on the forward strand.
CTACATTTACATCCCCCTTTTCAGGCCAGCAGACAAGAACCTGACCAAAACCCATATAGTCCAGCTAGATGCATGCAGCCTGTCTACATTTATAGATATTTTATTTATTTATTAATAGGGCTACTAATATGACTAAAAAATTAAAAAACATACAAATTAAAATCTCATTTTAAAAGCCATTAAATCGAATACACAAACACATAATTAAAACAAGTTAAAACCAGAGCGTAATATAAGTACAAAGTTAAAACATTGGAGACAATATTTATCATAACCATCTAACAATCAAATAATATGTTTTACTTACGTTGGATGTGTGAACTCATCTATGTGCTCAATTTTTTCCACCACGTCTCCTCCAATACTTCGGACCAAATCATAGAAGTCATTTGCAGAATATTTTTCCGAGGACAGCCAAAAAGAGATATCGTTGATCACAGGAGGGTATTTACTCAAAGGCTAAACAAAATAAAACAAACAAAATAAAATAAACAAGAAACAAGAAAGAGAACCATACAGTAATGGAATTGTTCTGAAGTGAGTTGTGTGAGTGGTTAAATAATGTAGTTCACTATTTCAACTTTGTCCTTTTTCATGTTGGGATAGTTTCTAGAAAAACAAACTTGGGTACAAAAAAAGAAGTCACTTGCAGGTGCCTTCACATAGTTCTGCTGTAGCTTGTATGCTATTTAAGCACTCCTACAGGAAAATTTGTAGCAGTCGACACAGTCAGAAGGCTAAATAGGGCTGCCTGTTCTGAATGGGGAAATTCCTGGATATTTCGGGGGTGGAGCCTGTGGAGGTTGGGATTTGTGGAGGGGAGGGACCTCAGCAAGGTGTAATGACCCAGAGTGCACCCTCCAAAGCAGCCATTTTCTCCAGGTGACCTATCTCTGTCATTTGAAGATCAATTGTAATAGTGGGAGATCTCCAGGCTCCACCTGGAGGTTGGCAACCCTAAGGCTAAGTTTAACAAGCATTTCAAGGGTTCAATGTAATATAAACTGAAAGTGAAACCAAGAGGAAATCATTAGTGAGCACCATCTCCAAACAAATATCATAGACAGCCATTATTAGGAGTATTTAGAGAAATAAGATGGACTTCATCCAATTGTTTTTTACACCAGTTTCCAGCATGGGAAAGGAGGCTATTTGGTTACCCCGGGAATTAACCTTATCATGCATTTTCTGAAGAGTTTCACCTATTAAGAATGTCTGTGAGGCTAGAATGTCTAAAATATCTGACTGATCATCATTCCCCCCTCTTCGTTTCCGAAGAACAGAGTTTCTTTGACGAAACCAGGTCAGCACTAGAAACAGAATCTGAAATAGGCTTCTCCTGCATACTTGTACCTCAATAACATCGTTTTCTGGCCGTTCGTCCTGTAAAATATGAATTCTATTAGAGGTGTCGACTCCCAAGGTAAAAAAGTTGTCTAACTTACTTTGTTTTGGAGTAGGAGAATTAATAGAATTGAAAGGGCAACCCCTTTTCCTACTCATTCTAAACACCTGCGATCATATATAATGTAGTCAATAAAAACAGTAAAATCAATAAAATAAATTCAAAAGAAATTATTTAAATACTTAAAAATTATATATTTAAAATAATAAAATGGTGGTAGGTGCTATAAAATAAATGAACTATATTATAACATTTAAAAGGCTTAAGAATAAGCTACAAGTCTATTGCTAAAACAGTGAAGGTAAAGAGGAGTGAATTTTAAAACAACCAGCTGTGGGGGAGAGCCCAACTTAATTGCCATGATATAAATTTACTGTCAACAGAGACACTGGCATGTTGTAAATTGTAAATTGCAGCAGAATATGCTACTTCAAACTGTCTGCCTACTCCCTTAGTATATTTACTAAAAAACCCAGGCTCCCTTTATACAAGTAAACCAACTCCCCCAACTCTATTCAGGGCTTTTTTTCTGGAGGAATGCACCGGAACAGAGTGCCAGAACCTCTTTGACAAAATTCTTTTAAAAATGTTTAAAAGTTCGTGAGTTTTCAGTATACAGATTGAAAACTTCCTTTCCCTCTTGAGAGTTCCGGCACCTCTCTCTCTTTTTTTTTTTAAAGGCCCTGCTTATAATAGTAACTGTTGAAGAAATTTAGTATAACCCCCACCCCAAATAAATAAACACCTGAAAGTCTCAAGAGCTCTAACAAGCCTCAGATGTTTTCTTGCCACTCCCTCATCCATACTCTCATTTAGGTAATAACCGAGAGAGGAGGGAACCTAAGATTACGGCTACACAGAGGTGACAGAAGCTACATACTAGAGAAAAAATGAAAATAGGGAGGATAAATGCAAAAAAGAGATGAAAAAAATAAGATTAAAACTGGCAGTCTCTAAACAGAGCATAGAGATGTCCTGCTCTGTCAAACTGGAACCAGAACACCCTCTTAGGCAGCCATTTTCAACATAATGTTCAGTTTGTACATTGGTTGAAAAAGTCCATCTGGTAACTATTTTAATGTAAAAATTTTACCAAAAGATTTGCTATCCATGCAATTCACCTGGACCAACACCTGGAGGGGGCGGGGCATCACCGACGTGATGACGTCACGTTGGGGAGGTCCGCCACCACCACCCCACGCCCCCGATCTCCAGAAACCCCAGTTTCCTGCACTTAAAGGAGCCGGCGTTTCCCTTTTAAGTACACGGAGCCGGTGTTTCCCCTTTAAGAGCAAAGAGCTGGCGTTTCCCTTTTAAGTGCACGAAGCTGGCATTTCCTTGAAAGCCTGATCTCAAGCGGAGATTGGGCTTGGGAGGAAACACGGGTTCCATGAACTTAAAGGCAGCCACCCCTCTCTCTCAAGAGAGAAGGGAGAGGGGTGGCTGTGGGTGTTGGGGGCGGGGCTTCCCCTGCCGGCCATCTGGCCAATGGCGGGTAGAACCCCCCCAAAATGGGGGACCCCTGGCAAACTTAGTGAGAACTAAGTTTGGGTCCAATTGCACCTCCAAGACCAATAAAGTTCAATTCTGCATGTAAGCAATAACTGAGAAACTCAGCATGTGTAGATGTGCATTTCCTCAGGTGTGGGGGGAGTTAGTTGCCAGGAAGGGCCAATTATTCAAGATGCAACAGCTAAGATTGGAATAATGCAGTTGGTAAGGTCTGCTTCATTAATCTTATCTGACAGAAGATGTCTGAAAGAGTTGAGGACTGGAATTCTTACTGCTTCATTCACTCTAGTTGAAAAAAGAATGGTATATGGGATTTGTTACAACTTTAGGGTTCTCTCCTACTGAAAAGAAGAAGTGGAATGCCACATTCTACATGTTACTCCTGAGGAGAGGGACCAAAGGACTTTGATATATGTTTATTACTGGTTATTATCTTACAAACTATGTTTATATGGATTAATAAATTGTAGTTGTCAGTTTTGTACTGGTTCCCTACAGCCACGTGTGTAGTACTTTGTGTATAAGTCTGTTTGTGGCTGTGCTACTATTTTTTAAGGAAGTAGGCGGGATGACCTCAATGAGGGTGGGGGAGTGACCTTTGAGGGGCGGCAATAGGGTATGTGGGGGAATCTGAGGGAAACTGTATGCTTTTGAATTACCTTTGGCTCAGAAGCAAAACAGGGAGAAAATTGGCACTTAAAAGCATAGTCGGAAAACCTGGGGAACAGCAACCAGAAAACAAACTTAGCACTGAAGGGAGGAAAATCAATGCACAATGACAAAGAAAACCTGACGGACACGCATGGTGGAAACAAGGGGAAACACCTGTGCATGATAGAAACGAGACTCACCAAAATAATACACAGCGCATAAAGCAAACAACGGTAAAACCACTGGAAGATGATTTGTGAAGAGAATCAGTGGGCGTGTGAAGAACAAGCACCTCCTCTCTGTCGGCTGTTCCACCCTGAAAATGCCACACCCCAGTATTTGTGTTCACTGTTGGATAATATATTTGCCTCATGCTGCCAACTAATCCTCAGAAGCTCCAAGAATAAAGAGTTTTCCTTCCTTTGTTTTTCTACCTGCAGCAGCTGACGTGTGTACCTTGATTAATACAATATATTATCTCAATGAGAAAATGTATTTCATGCCTGGAAAATGTTTTATGACAGAATAGTGAGATCCTAAGTGAATACCTGATAAAGCAATAAACCTGTAAGAAGGGTGAATTTACGGTGCAGTGATTTATACAGATCTGGCTGTACACGATGCAAACATTTTAATGAATATCTGATAAGGAATACTGTGCGAGTTTTAAATTAACAACCCCACAGCGATTCCAATTGTGAATCACAAATGATTATCCAACTTGCTACATGAATAAACTTGTCAAACAAATCCATCTCCTGTATAAACAATTTCAAAACTCAGCCCTCAATACAGCCATCACATGGGTGCACTTGATAAAACATCAGAGTACATGACTGATGCTGCCTATGCGACACCACAGCCTACTGTTGCATGTTAAAGAACCTCTATAGATAATATATGGCCACAAAACTCCTATGAACCAGGTGATTTATATTATCAATGTAATAAAGTACTGGAATGATTAGGACTGTATTTTTAAGGCAAAAGTTATTCATCCCACTGTATACATTTGCATGTCTCAGAGTGCACTGACCTTAAAATATGTCATGTTTCCATACAGGGTATTTTTTATTAACACAGGAAAATCTGATTGTGGTATTTAAAACAATTTTTTCTCAAATTCTTCTTCTGTGTTACAGATGTTACGTTATACCCAATATGTCACAAGAACTGGGATCACTAATGTACGGTGGATGATCAGACCACTATATGTGTAGCTTGCACAAGGTAACCTGCAACAAGGAGCTCACAGAAAGTCATGTGGCAAGTAGGGAGGCCAACCTCCAGCTGGCACCTGGAAATCTCCCTCTATTACAATGGATCTCCAGATGACCAAGATCAGTTCCTCTGGGAAAAGTGTTTGTTTTGGAGGGTGGACTCCGTGGCATTATACCCTGCTGAGGTCCCTCCCCTCCCCTCCCCAAACCCCGCCCTCCCCAGGCTCCACTCCCGAAAATCTTCAACCCTGGCAACCCTAGTAGCAAGTCATATGATAGAACACTATGTTTAAAAAGAGAGAGAGAGAGAGAGAGAGAGAGAGAGAGAGAGAGAAGGCTGATATACTAAAAACATATGATAATCTCATTCATATTTCATTCTGAACAGAAAATTCATGGAGACCTAATGCAACATATTCACTAACTGAACAAACTGAGAAGTAGGAAGTCCTCAGGTGAAATCAGACCACTGCTGGGAAATCTGTGGGTAGTCTTAAGCAAGCCACTCTCTTTCCACTTTCAAATTATACCTGCCACACACAGATTACTACTTTGCCCCGCCTTACAGGTTGTTGTCAGGAGACTGAGATAATGTATATTCTCAAAAGCACTATTCAAATGTTTATTATTGTACTTAATAAGTATACATGTCACGGCATGTCGTGATGCCAGGATTAAACATAGTTTTAAAGCAGAATATCTTTTTCCTTGTATTATTATGGTATATGGATTTATAAGGCCCTTCATAACTTATTAAAATATAATGGATTTAAGTAGAATAGTCACCCCAAGACATCCAAAACACAAACACAACTAAAACCTTGGATTTTACAAGAAATTCTTTCTCTAAGGTACAGGAAAATGATTTGGGAATCTCCTCTCTGTTAGTTACCACTGATGGTGACCAATAAAAGATAACATTTGCATTTATGTGACAGAACTGTGTACACGCAGACAGACATATCTGAAGACAGCAGTCACCATGACAGTCACCCCTTCTTTTTCACATGAAGGATCTGGAAAGCAAGGCACATCTTTTGGGGGCAAAGTATCTCAAAAACTGCCTTTCTCCCATTTGAACCCACCCACATACTCAGGTCAGTTCCTTGTTGCCCCACCACAGAAGGTGTGCAAGTGGTAATATGGAACAGGGCCTTCCCAGTGGTGGTGTCAATCTTCTGGAATTCTCTTTATTGGAAGTTCACTTTTTAGTAAGTGTTACTTGGATTAAATTAAGAATCAGAATATAGTTTATTATTGGTGGCTTGATTTTCTTGTTCGGGGTTCTGTGGTGTTTATTAATTGATACTCAGGGAACGGTTATTATTTTGTTAATTGCTGTGGCTTGTTATGTATACTTGTTATGTATACTGACTTTGATATTTTAACGTTTTTATAGTAACCACTTTGTAGGCTTGGCCAAGCCACAAAGCAAATTAAAACTATCTTAAATAAACTGATAAAGATATTCAGCAGTGGCAACTCCAGCTGAGTACCTGCAGCACTTAATTAATTTAATTGTGACTTCTTCCATTCAATACTGTTCCAGGATCAGCTACAAAACTATGGTTTTATTGCTCTGATATTGAACTGATCTCTATCTGCTTATTAGTAACACTAAGATTAATAGCGTCCTAGGACAAAACAGTTTTACATAAAAACGCATGCAAGCTATAAAATATGTAAGTATTAAGCAATGATAACCTAGCTACTTTAAATGTATTCCACAAAGCAAAACAAAAACAAGTATCTGTCTTCAGTCAGCCTTGATTTAGTAGGGAAATGCCACCAGTCCTACTCAGCTAAACAAATCTCCCCATTCAGTTCTTCAAATGGTCTCGTATTCTAAAGAGAAGCGGCTCAAGCAAAAATCTTGCATACAAAATGAATGCTAACACCCCCCCTCCACTATGAACACGCAGATCATCTCTAAAACTTTCTTCTTTTCAGTGATGAAGCTACAATAGTTCACAGAGACACAGCGGTATCTCCCAAATGTAGTTGAACATATTTCTTTACCAGACGTAGGTTGCTTCATTGTGCTAGACATTGCTATGGCAATATGAGCCTTCAGAGTCAGTGGGTAAGAAAATGTCCATGTTTCCAGTAGCCCCATAACATTTGAAAAATTCCTCGGTATGTGGTATCGTAACATCTATATTCCCTAAGAGGTCATTTTGAAAGGTCTCAGATGCACTGAGCAGCAATTGGCTTGAGCTTAGAAACCGTGGCTGTGAATGACTAAAATGGGATTTCCATTTAAATAAGGATGGTGGTAATATCCCTTCTGTTTCCTGGAAAATGTGTGGCATGGGGGGGGGGGGGCTACAGGACAACCATTTACCATGCGGTGGGCCCCATGCTATCTTACTGCAAAGTGCATGCAAGCCATGAGGATTCAGACAGGGGAGACATCTGCAATGGCTGGAAACAGGGTGAGGTGATTTTTTACTGAGTATCACAAAAACCTAGGGTAGGAGGGGTGTAGAAGGAAAAAAAATCTCATCACTACATGGCCAGATGCTATGAATAGCCAATCTACACAGGATTGCAAGCGACCTAAGACAGGATTATAAATAACCCTTGCCTCATAAATACACAGTTATTGGAGTTATCCAATATTTCCTAACTGAAATGTACTTATCTACTTCTAAGTCAAAACTATTATTCGCCATATTTTTAACTTCAATTAAAAATGGTGTTTCATTTTAAAAAATTAGTCCCAAAACTAAAAGCACACATTTAGTATTTCTCTTAACATATGTCCCTCTCTCTTTTCTTCCAGTCTCTTTCTGTTTCTGTCCCTTTTGTCTGCTGCTTGCCTGTAAGTACACCATTACTTTCTCGCAGGCCTTTACACAAAGACATCCTTCTTGCTCATGGGGAATACCTGATGATTGGAGCCAACTGCCCACCATTTATGTAGTGAGGCTGATACTTTCCACTTGACTTGTCTCTCTCTACCCTCTTTCTCCCTTCCCAGTTTGGTGTAGTAGTTAATCTGGGAGAACCGGGTTTGATTCCCCACTCCTCCACTTGCACCTGCTGAATGACCTTGGGCAAGCCATAGTTCTGGCACAGCTGTTCTTGAAAAAGAGCAGTTTCTGTCAGAGTTCCCTCAGTCCCACCTACCTCACAGGGTGTCTGTTGTGGGGAGGGGAAGGGAAAGGAGTTTGTAAGCCGCTCTGAGACTCCTTTGGGTAGTGAAGGGCGGGGTATAAATCCAATCTCCTCCTCCTCCTCCTTCTCCTCTTCTTCTTCTTTGTTTGCGGACTTCAGCAAGGCAGGAGCACACCAGGCCACACTGTACACCCTCTACCGCAACATGATTTGATAACAAAGCACCCACAGTATACCAAGTGCAGCACTAGAATCTGCTTAGCATTTGCTTGACTTCACAAGGCTTAGCAAGAAGTATATAAAGAGATCTCCCACCCACATTTGGTAGCAAATGCTAACAGAAGTTTCAGCAGCTATCTGATTGCACTAGCTGGTGATAAAAGAATCTCGACAAATCATGGTTGCATCAAGTGACACAGTGAACCATCAGCTTAGCAATGGGAGCCACCAAAAGAACCCAACTGATTATACGGAAAGAAAAACCCTTTCATCTTCCTTTGTTTGCGAGCATTGGGGGGTCACTGCCATACAGAGAACTGCTATATACTCGGAACTATTACTGTAATCTACAAGCTGTTCAAAAGAGCCTTTCAAAAATCAGATTCATTTTTTTTTTTAAGAAAAACTTTAGCTTAGATATTATTAGCAAAATGGGTAGAGAGTCTGCACAGTTTATGAACTGGGGAGTGTGTCCAGTGTAGTGCATTTGTGTGTGCTCAGAGACACATTTCACAATGCTGTCCCCAAATTCAGCTCTTTACTTATCCCATGTGGGTGTAAAAACAAACATGCAAGCAAAAGGGCATACTCATAGAGCGGTGGGTATCCCTTGCCCCTGCCCCAGTTAGCCCGGCCATTAAGCATCAAGGTGTCTCTATCTTCACAGCCACATTCTAGGTTGCATTTTTCTTGAACTTTCCAAAGTGTGACGGAATGACGGAAGGACGTATTGGAGTGCTGGGAACTGGTCATATGTATACATTTATTCCAAACTGTATATCCCACTTTTCCATTGTTCAAGGTAGTAGATGTCAGTTGATAGCACAATAAAATATTAAAATTAAACATATCAGTTGCCACATCCCCCCCCAAAGCACATCACAGCATTAAAGTAGAATAAAATGCTCAACTAAAATAGAACACTAGAGAATAACCAAAAGTCCTGTGGAACAATAACATTAATAACAAAAATCTTAACAGACCTCATATAAAGATAACAGCAAGCTGGCCTTGTGAACCTCCTCAAATAGTCCATTCCAAAGAATATGAGCCAATATATGCACTCTGGCCATCATGGTGTGCACATGGAGACTTAAGAGCAATATCAGATAGGATAGATCTGTAAGTCAATTCTTAGTTGGTACATAGGATAGCACGCACGCACACACACAAATGCTCCATGGCTTACCTGATTTAACTATTATCGTTTATATCTGTGGATAAAGGCTAAGCTTTATGTAGTTGAGAATTCATTTGTATGTGTATTCATTTATAAGCTATTTGTTGAAAAGAGTCTCAGGGGCAAACACTGAATGTGTAAGAACCAGAACTGTCTGCACTGCGGCACATTTACTTTCCAAAGATATCAGCTTTGCTAAGGTACTATTTAAGAAAGCATTAAGGCAAAGTGTAGTTAAATTCCATTTGCTTTTGCTTTTAACAATAATCCTAGCCAATAGCGGAATTGTGCCACATAAAGGATGTGCATTTATGTTTTAAATCCAAAGAACTGAAGTCAGGTTATCCACTTGCAGCAATTTCCATATGCTCTTTTTGCTTAATCATCAGCTAGGGGGGAAATGGATAAACATTCTGCTATAATAAACAAAGTCTGACTTTTGTATACATAGACATGAAATAAGAATTCCACAATGGTGTAGCCAGATGGTTTGGAGGTCCATTGACATAGTTCATTGGAATATAATTGCAGCTCTTTCATGTATTCTAGGGCTGCCAGTTCACAGCCAGTTCTGAGGTGGTTTTTTTTTTTAATGAGCATTGAATAGTACTTCTCCTTTTGAGAATTTCTCAACACTTGCTCACATTGCTTTGATGTGTATCATTTATCTTCCTCTAACAAGTCCTTGTGCTCACCTGTGGACATGTGTGCACTTTTGTCAACTGATGTTAATGACACCACATCTCAGGTGAGAACGCCATAGACACCCATAGAAGTTGGCAGAAGCCAGCCCATGGACTGCCAGGATGAAGGAGAAAGATGAGGGAAGCAGGACAGAGAAGTAACGGCAGCCTGGTTGGTGAATCTGGCAAAAAGGCAATAAATAGCAGCCCGGCAAGGTGAGCAATTTTTAGTAGTCACTTCGTCTGCAATGACTGTGCTATGTTCTAAGGAATATTGGAATCGAAGGACATTGGCAAGCCCTAATATCTTCTCCCTCTCTTGTGCATACAAGTGCTTTTTCGTCTCCTGCTGTTCTTGTAATAAGCTTTGTACATTCTGTGGTCATCTGCATTCTCTCTTCACAGAATTACAGGCATGGGGTACTATTTTCTTAAAATGAGAACACCCATACTAATAAATAAATTAGATGCAGTCCCCAGATCTTGCTACACTTGACTGACCTGCTGAAATTCTTGATCTCATGCTATATTGTGGACTAAGCGACATATTTATTTTGTCTACCTATACTGCAAAATGTTATGAAAATTAAACAAACATTTTTAAAGGGAGGAAATTTTGAGACAGGGTTATGACATGAACTCTAGGATCATGAGGGCTTAGTTTCAGGGTGCTGTTTTTTTAACAGCATTTTCTATAGAAAAGGGATGAATGTGCCAGTGTGGCATAGTGGACTAGGATCTGGGAGACCCAGGTTCGAATCCCCACTCTGTCGCAGATGCTTTCTGGGTGACCTTGGGCCAGTCACACACTCCTACCCTAACAGGGCTGTCCTGGGAATAAAACGGAGGAGAGGAGAATGATGTAAGACATTTTGTGTCCCCACTGGGGAGAAAGTTGGGGTATAAACGAAGCACATAAAATAGAATCAAACAAAATAAATAAGTGATGCAAACTCAGCGTAATTAATAAATGGTCCACTAATTACCGAGCTGGGGTGGAAGAAATGAATGATTTCTACAGGAAGTACAGAACAGAAATAGGCTTCAGTGAAGTGAAAGTGCTGATCACAAGACAGGTTTCGATTTATTGTCCACTGGCTGACTGTATTCAGGTAAAAGCTAAAACAGAACTGACCCGGATAGCCCAGGCTAGGTTGATCTCATCAGATCTCAGCTAAGCAGAGTCAATCCTGGCTCGAATTTGGATGGGAGTACCAGGGTCATGACGCAGAGGCAGTCAATGGCAGACCACCTCTGAATGTCGTTGTCCTTGAAAACCCCGCGGGGTGGTCCTAAGTCAGTTGTGACTTGATGGCACACACACACAGAGAGCTAAAAAAATTCTTTGACTAAAACGTAGGAACAGTAGGCAAGCTTACACAGTTACTAACAACATTCTGCAAACATTACAGAGGACTTTTCTTCTATCATGTCAATGCAGATGAGCAAACAAGTTAACTGTGAAATGAAGCTTTTACTATTAGACTCACATAAACTGGATTTATTTTCAGAAAGACATCTTTAAGTAAACGCCTCACCAGGATGACACTACATAGTATATCTAAAAAAGCAGCAGCACTTAACATTTTTGCTTATACAATTCGATCGTTAACGATCAAATAATCTACAACCGGGGCCTGCACTCTTTTCATTGGAATAATGGACGAGAGAGAGAGAGAGACATAAAAGCCACCAAAAACTGGGAAATTCAACACTGGCTCCTCCAACAGAAACAATCCTACAAAGAGCTTCTGGGACAAAACGGAGGCTGCAATTCAATACAAAAGGGGGACAATAGGATTTTAAGTTACTTGCTTGGGTGGCTAATATGTAATACCCTACCAATTTCTTTCAAACCTTCTTCTAGATAACACTGTGGTGGTACTCTCCATTTGGCACCCACCAAGATGGTTGCAGATGGAGATCTTTTTTTGATTTCTTCCTTTTTGAAGACAAATGTGAAGAAGTTGTTTAGCTTTACTTCAGTATCTTCCAAATGTGTCTTTTATACCTTGTAGCCCCAGTGGCTCCTGACCTGAATGGCCCAGGCTAAGCCTGATCTCATCAGATCTCAGAAGCTAAGCAAGGTTCGCCCTGGTCAATATTTGGATGAGAGACCACCAAGGAATTCCAGAGTCGCTATGCAGAGGAAGGCAATGGCAAACAATCTCCAATAGTCTCTTGCCTTAAAAACCCTACAGGGCCACCATAAATCAGCTGTGACCTGAGAGCACTTTAAACACACACACACACACACACACACACACACACACAGAGCTCCAGTGGCACTAATGATTCTTTGCTAGGTTATGCATTTTTTATGAACTTGGTAAATTCAAATAGGGATTTGTACTTGCTTTGTATTGGAAAGTTGGGAAGGATATAATTACTGTTTTCATTAATGATTGAGAATATTGTTGTTCCAAAAATATTTGCCCTTCCCAACCTTCCCACAGAAAAAGATAATTTTGTTAAGTGTCTTCCTACCCAGAAGCAACCAGAGCTTGGAGGGAGGAACGGGAAGGATGGACACCCAGGCCCCCAGCTGGTATTCAGTGTACCAGCCCTTTAAATTTAAAAAAGGTTCTTTATTTTCAATGGGAATAGACCTGGACCTGGAGTTCAGAAAAGGCTGTTGCACCACAGACGAGCTGTGAACAGAGAAAGTCTTCCCAACCCAATTCCAGATATTTCTAATATCTATCAGGAGGAAAATATCAGGATTGGCCATGGTATTGCATACCACTAATTCGATCCAAGAAATACCAAACTTTTAACCGATCAGCAACATCCAATTGCACATCCCTAAATTCAAACTTTCCCACCTCTTTGAGGACAGTGGAGGACTCAGGTCAGTGTTATGCAATTTCAGGTTTTCAGGTTTCTTTCAGTTAGTCGCAGGGAACTGTAAAGTCTCTTCAGGTCAATGCTGCTCATTGTTGGCGCGTTCATTTATTCAAGGTTGGGCCTAATCTTAGTTGAAGTCTGCCCTCTCTCTTCTTACTGGAGGAAGTGCAACGTTGCACCATAGCTCTGGGGCTTTCTGTGAACATCCACCTACCTCAGCTGGGTTTTATTTCGCACACTGTGACCTCAGGACTGACCCACCCTCCAGGCTTCGGGGTCCCTTCCTTCCCCTCCACTCCCATGCCTCACTACTCTTCTCAGAGCTCCTCCTTCCCAGATGATGCCACTTACAGGTACAGGAGGCTGTGTCCGAGCAGTTCACACATCCGAGTACAGCAGAGGCATGTGGAAGCAGTTGGACTAATCCTACTCATAGCCTTGCTTTCCACATTCTTTCAGTTGTCTCCCTTGCGTGACTGAACAGCAGCCAATGCAGCTGCTAACCTTGGTGTAGTGGTTAAGTGTGCGGACTCTGGGAGAACCGGGTTTGATTCCCCACTCCTTCCCTTGCACCTGCTGGATGACCTTGGGTAAGCCATAGTTCTATCAGAGCTGTTCTCTCAAGAGCTCTCTCAGCCCCACCTACCTCACAGGGTGTCTGTAGTGGGGAGAGGAAGGGAAAGGAGTTTGTAAGCTGCTCTGAGACTCCAGGTGAAGGGTGGGGTATAAATCTAATCTCTTCTTCTATAAAATTACCGCCCCCCTCCCGCCTTCCCACCCAGCGAAACAGCACAGCAATACAGAACACACAGTGGTTAATTAAAATTGGTAGCAAAAACCTTAAACTTTATGTACTGTTTCCTGGAGTCAATGTCTAACTCTGCAAAGACTCAGACTCTGAGTTCTGAGCTGGATACATGGCTGGATTGCACAATGCTTTTGATTGTTCATTTGACCTTTCAGCTTCAATGCTGCCTGTCGGTTCTCTTTAAAGGCATGCTAAACAGCCATTTTTAATTGCTGCCGATTTGCTTTTAAAATACATTTGAAAGGCTTCTGGAATTCGTGTTTCATGTTGATAATAAATTTGCTGCTTCAAAATAAACTTACAAATGCTGCTGTAACATCTGCAAAGTGTGCTAGATAGTGAAAAAAGACAAAGGGCTGATTTTGATATTTGGACGACTTTGAAAGAGGTCCTCTGGGCATAAATACAATGATACAGCAAGAATTTGTTATCCATATAACTTGTTTGAAAGTGAGCAGGACGAGATGGGAACCTAGGATTTCACTAAATCCAGGAAAAAGTTTTTGCAGACAAGTGACATCTAAGAGGTTGCTGGGCCCCTGATGGGGTAAGGGATGTCCCGCTCCAGGGCCCCTCCTCCAGCACCGATCAGCTGACTGGTGGGGGACTTACTAGTAGCAAAAGAAGGCCTATGGTCTTATTTAATAATTAGCCTGATACCCATGCTTCGCTATGGTTTTTAAGTTCCATAAATCCAGTTATAATACTGATGATGTGAAATTTGAAATGTGACATTTGTTGTAGGAATTCTAATGGAGAAGATTGTAGTGTAAGAAATGAAGTGAGACATACGTACTTTTTTCTCTCTCTACTGAAGGACCTCTCTCTAGACCACATTGGTGGTTCTGCCCCAGGCTGCTTGATGAGCTCAATCTGAAGCAGGCCACATAGAACTGTCCATTTAAGAAGCAGTCATCTGTTAAGTCAACTCCTGCTACCTTCCATGAAAGTGATGGCCTCTCTACTTGTGTTCCTGGATTGTTTTGCTCATATGGAGACTGTGTTTTTCTGAGCACCTCAGGGTGATCTTGCTGGTACTGTGCAGCTCAGTGCACTGCAGGAGTACTTGCTGGCCTGTGCAGCTCAGTGCATTGCATGAGTACTATGTGCAAATGTCTTTGCCACATTCCTAAGTTGCCTCCTCCTTGTAGCGTTGGTGCATCTGGCTCGACGTTTGCCAGGAGCTTTCTTGGGGGCAGTAAGAGGTGAGAGATGTGAGGGAGAGTTGGTGTGAGGGAGTAGTGATGTGGTGGACATTTCTTCAGGTTCATGAGGTAGGCACGCATCGAAATGGCTCCTAGAAATATCCTTTACTATCTCCCCATAAACATTCATACCCTGGCCCTGCTCCTACACCTGACAGACACCAGCCTGTCTGGTGTTGGGGAGAGTATGTTTAAAGGCATCAGGAAGCTGGGCCAGCAGCAGTACTAAGGTAATCCTACTGAGCAAGTCTCCCCAACAGCTGTAAGTATCCCACCCCCCTCCTACACCTGACAGGCAGCTGCCTATCCAGTGTAGAACGGGGAGGAGGAGGGGTATTGCAAGCCACTGTGGAGGCTGGGTCAGCAGGATCACTAAGGCATTACTGCTGGGTGGGCTCCCTGATGGCTTTAAGCATGCTGCACACACTGCTGCACCTGGCAGACAGCTGCCTGTCAGGTGTAGGAAATATGGGGAAGCTGGGCCAGCAGCATTGCTGCACCTAACAGATGGTGTTGGCCATTCCTGATTTCCTCAACTGTCATTAGTTCTCTGCTGTGTCCTGTAACTGTTTTTTTAAAACCCTAGAACACTGAACTCTGCAGCTGACCAATCACAGAGTGGGGGGTGCAAGGAGGCAGCAGCCTGGCAGCCACATAGGAATCAATGGGAGGAGCACGTTTTACCCCTTTTGACCCCCTTAGGGGTCGAATTTCTAAAAATCCCTTTTTAGCATCTACATCATGGTAAGAGTGCTCTCCCCAAATTTTGTGTTTCTAGGTCCAGGGGGTTGGCCTGCATGTTGATTTTATGGTGAGGGGACTTTCTTTTATATATATAGATGTAATTTGTGGTTTCTCCAAACTTGTAATGGCCAATGGCCATATACAATAAACTATTTGACTTACTGACTACCAGTAGCAAAAGAAGGCCTAGGCCTATGTCGCCAACAATGCCGCAGTGTCACTTCCGGTGTGCACTGGAGTTGATATCATCATGTTGCTGACAATGTGGGGATGCTCTGGTATGTTGACGAAAACTCTATGATAAAAATGACTTCTACCATAGAGTTTTTGGCCAAATACTGGCGCATCCCCAAATTACCAGCAATGTGATTATGTCACTTTCATTGCATGCTAGGAATAACATCACTGCTTCACTATCAATGCCAGTCTATGTCTATCTTTGCTCCCAAAAAAGTGTCCCCCCCCCGTTGCCACCGGGTTCCTTGCAACCCTAATTATGCAACATTTCTACTTGTTCTATCAGGGGGTTACTTCAAAGAATGGTCCACAGCAGAGGTCCCCAACCTTTTTGAGCCTGTGGGCTCCTTGGGAATTCTGACACAGGATAGTGGGCACAACCACAACCAAAAACGGCAACTGTGGGAGGTAGGGAGAAACACAAAATGGCTACTACAGGAAGTAGACACACACACACAGGAAGCCCAAATGCAGGGGAAAGGAACAGTAGTTTAAAAAAATACGCTCAGAAAGAAAAGAGAATAAAACAAACACTATGGTGGCAGCTTGTGCTGAAAGAATGTTATTTTCATCTGCACAGCCGATCAGATCTCCAGTGGCCAATCAGAAGCCCTGCTGGGCAGTAGCCCACCTGTCCACTTTCTAAGAACACTTGGTGGGCGCCAGAAAAGATGTCGATGAGCACCATGGCACCCCAAGAATGCTTCAAGAATGCGCACTGTGCCATTAAAAGAGAACCAGCAAGTGGTTACCTTTCCTTTCTTTCAAGCTCCTTTGATCCAATAATCTTGAGCGACGAAAAAGAAGCCTTTATTTCTTTAAGGAAAATATGGTGGAGAGATACTTGGCCACAATCAGTGTAGTCCTTGGATCTCTATCCACCAACAGATAAGGGACTATGTTGTCTTTTGATATGGTAGAAGGCAATTTTGTTAAAATAGGGGCAATTCATACCTCACAATAGAAATTATAATAAAGGCATTCCAGTATCATTTGTGACACGAGGTCAACCCTTTTCAGGCCACATTGGCAAAGCCTGTCCGAATAAGGCAGATTATTCAAGGTTAGAAATTTTACATAGGCTGGGATGGTTGGAGATGGAAAGATGCCAAAAAAACATGTTTAAATGCATGCAGCCATCCTTTGGCTTCGATAGAGCCATGGCCCAATTCTAATCTTAAAGCTCCGCCAGCTAGATGTTACAAGGGTATGCAACACAGTGGCAAGATCTTTCCTGCCCAGGAATGGTTACAGCCAAAGCTGGTGAAAAGTGCCCCTGTCCACTGGTGCAACGTGCCAAAATCCACTAGAGAAGCCAGATAGATACTGCTACAAATACATGGCTAGTCAGAATCAGGATGAAAGTGTGTTCAAGGTTAAGACTCTTTTGCTTCAAGAGATCTCACAACTTTTTAGAGTCAATTCCATACATGTCACATTCCAGAAGAACATCTGTGTTCTAAATAGTTGTATATTATTAGAGTCTAAGGCTGCTTTGGCACATCAACAGATTTTCTCCCAAGTATATGCAAACCCAGATATACAGACTTTGCACATATCCTCAATTACAACAAAAGCTAATTAGCCAATAAATCACATTGTAGGCTGCACCTCATTATTTCAGGCATCCAAGTTCAATTTACATACTAATAGCTGCATATTTGCCTTTAATAGATGTGCTATTAAAAAGTAAACATAATAAATGAATAACTATTTAAGCATCATTAGCTTATCTTGATGAAAAATATCTGGGAATGCAGCATCCACTGACACCATTTACTTCTTTATTATGAAATAACACTAATCATAAACCAAGATGATGAATGTAAATTTACAGAGAAGACAACTAAGGGAGGATCATGAAGTTCATCCTTAGTATAGTTCATAAGGCTGAGTGGGCTGAAATGGTTTGTACAGATTTTTGTTACTTTGGAAGCAAATGATAATGATAACAGAACAATTTATTTTAGTAGAAGGCAATTTGGTATATACTTGCTTAGGCCAAAATTTCTCAAGCAAATTTTAATTGCCCAGCAGCATTATGATGACATCATCACACTATGCGACACAGGCACAGGGACATCACTACTTGTGGTGCAATGCGATGGCATCACAGTAAATGTATGTAAGACCAAAGCCATTCCAAAGAAATAAATTTTATGACTACTTTGTTAGCTATGAGTCTAAGAAGAGGGAGAGGCTAGTCTCCATACCAAGTTGCTTTTGGTCTTGAGAGTAAGGCTATAGCTACACATTCTAGCATTTTGTTATAGTTATCATTGATTTGAACAGAAATACCTCAGTTAGGGTTGTGAGGTCCCCTATGGCCACCAGCAGGGTATGGGGGGGGTAGGGTTACCAATTCCAGATTGGGAAACTCCTGGAGATTTGGGAGTGGAGCTTGGGAGAGCACTGGAGCTCCAGCGGGGTACGATGGCATAGAGTCCACTCCGCCAAAGCATCCATTTTTTCCAGGGAAACTGATCTCTGTAGTCTCGAGATGAGCTGTAATTCTGGGGGATCCTCAGATCCCACCTGGAGGCTGCCATCCCTAGCCTCAACACATAATATGGTTGCCGAGATGTCAGCAAAACTGGAAAAGCAGTATCAACCTACGATGCAAGGGAAGGGAGCTGCCCAATCATTTGGCTCCTCTCTTCCCTCCTATCAGGTTTCTGCTCAAGCCCACAACAGAATTCTTCTTACCTGAACTTCCTTGGTCTCCCAAATACTGCCCCACCAACTATTTGTTCTCACTCACTCTTCTGGACTAAACAAGATTGGGTAGCCTCACAAGTGCAGCTACTGTTCCTGTCACCTGCAAAGGCTAATCTTGAGCCAATTCACACAGTTGTTAGATTTTTCCTTCCCTTCTTTTCCCAACATTGGTAAGATTCCTACCTCCATAATGGTAACATGCCAGGAATGCAGCTCGGAGCTGGTCCCAATAGCAGCTGTGACTAGGAATGTGCAAGAAAAAAAATATGGTATTTTTCGGATTCAGGGTTTTTTGACCCTTAAAAATTCAGTACTGCCTTGAAAACCTGAATTCCAATATTGGTATTATATTGGAATTTGGGTAAAATCCCAATTTTTTGACTCCATTATACCCTATGGAGCCATTATAGTAAATGGTAAATCTCCTGGGGTATATTCAGTGGGCTGGGGGGGGAGGTTGAGGTAGAGGCACCAAATTTTCAGTGTAGCTGCTGTAGCCTCTCCCCAGAAGAACCTCCAGGTTTCAACAAGATTGGACCAGGGGGTCTAATTCTATGGGCACCCAAATAGGGTGCCCCCATCCTCCATAGTTTCCAATGATGGGGGGGGAGCAAAGCAGGCATTCAACAACCCCAGCAAATTCGCCCAGAGAGTCTCTGCAGTACAAAGTGAGGTCTGGGGAGGGGGCATATTTGCAAGGCCAGTAGCAGAACCAGTGAAATCTGCCCAGCAGAAGCAGTGCCACTGTGGCGGTGCCAAACCCCAACAGGACTAAGGTCAGATCTGAGAATCTGAGAATCTCTGAAGTAAGAGGGGGGGATTTTTTGGCAAGGACTGCAGAACAAGTGCAATGTACTAGTGCCTAGCAGCACAACCCAGTGCCTATGTGGTAGCAATAGAACTAACCAATGTCACACCAGAGAATCCCAGCAGGGTTTTAATTTTTTTTTCTGGCAGAAACAAGGGCAGTAGAAGCCCAGCAGAACAGGGTGGGCAGGTGTTCCTGCTAGCCCACCTGAACCAAGGCCAGCCCAATAAACAGAAGCCCAGTGATGTTGAGCTGCTATTTGCCACAATGGCACTGGGTTCTGCTTCTGGGCAGCTACTACAGCACTGGTTCTGCTGTCCTGCAACCCCCTCACCCCTTGCTTGGATTGTGATTCTGTGCTTGACATCAGTCCTTTTGAGCTGGCATTTGCCACTATGTCACAGGGTGCTGCTGCCAGGCACTAGTAGGATGGCACTAGGTTCTGCTGATGGGCAACCACTACTGCAGTGTTTCTGCTGTCCTGCAACCCCCCTTCTTCTTGCTTGGATTCTGTGCTTGACACTAGTCCTGTTGAGCTGGCCTGGCATTTGCCACAATGGCACTGGGTTCTGCTGCTAGGCACCAGTAGGTTGGCACTGGGTTCTGCTGCTGAGCACTAGTACAATGTACTGGTTCTGCATAAATGCCCCTTTATTTCAGAGATTCTCAGATCTGACTTTAGTCCTGTTGGGTTTTGGCACTGCCACAGTGGCACTGGTTCTGCTGGGCACATTGCACTGGTTCTGCTGCTGGCCTTGCAAAATGCCCTCCCTACATCACTTTCAACTGCACAGATTCTCTGGGACATTCTGCTGGGCTTGTATTGCCTTGCTATTTCCCCCCCATTGGAAATGATGGAGAATGGGGCACCCTCTTTGGATTCCCATAAAATTGGACCACCACATCCAATCTTGTTAAAACTTATAGGTTCTTTGGGGGAGAGGCTCCAGCAGCTACGCTGCAAATTTGGTGCCTCTGTCTCAAACCCCCTCACCCTTAGCCCACTGAATATACCCAGGCCTAGGAGATTTCCCATTGACTATAATGGCCCCATAGGGGATAATGGAGTCGAAAAATTCGGGGTTCCCGAATTAATTTAGGATTTTGTTATTGGTAACCCGAATCAGATCAGAGAATCTGATTCGGCTTAACTAATGCCTGAATCATGCCGAAAAGGTGTGATTTGGGTATAAATTTGGCTCAGAAATGCCAAATGCACATCCCTGTGACCCTTTGCTGACCAAAGCAATGCACCTTCTGCCACCCAGAAGGTACCACTCATTCTCTTCTGCAGTTATTAATCCAGCATTATTACTGTTCTTCCAAGCATCAAAAGCTCATTAGAGATGGTGGTTTAGGGACCGTACTGTGGTTTGGATCAGGGGGTCCTGTCAAATAAACATGCATAAGCTATGGGCAGCTGTCTGACTTTGCTCTGTGCTGATTCCAGCCATGCCAGCCAATTAACTCCCAATGTTCAGATTAACAAACAATTTGTGTCATGCTTTAGAACTCCCAGGACTTTGCTCAGAGGCTGGCTACTGAAGGATAGTTACATAAGACTGTACAGAATCAAGGCTTTATTTGTACTGATTTGTTTACCCTTCCAGCTGATCTCCCAGGCCTCCCTTTTGCAAATTCTCCTCAAAGCCATTTAAACTGAGCCAGACTGACAATTTCTTCTTGGAGCTGCAAGTTCTTTTCCATATGTCTATGAAAACCATCAAGTCTGTAACTTCTTGATTGTAATGTAATCAGTGTATAGCACATGCCAATTAACCGCTGACTTTTTGGGACTACTATTGATTAAGTTAATGAACAAAGCCACAAAAGCATACAACATACAAAGCAGGACTTGAATTGACCAATATTTATGGTTAGCATAGGTTCCTGCTTCAAGTAAAGTTAGGACGTATCTGCCTGGATCCCCCAGATGTTTTCCATGAATGGAAGGGATTTCTGTCCATGGCCCTTCCTTGCCTCCTGCTTTGCAGTGCATCCTCAAATGCCCCTGAAATGTTGCTCCTGGGGGTAGGATTGCTAACTTCCAGGTGGCACCTGGAGATCTCCCACTATTACAACTGATCTCCAGATGACAGAGATCAGTTCCCCTGGAGAAAATGGCTGCTTCGGAGGGTAGATTCTATAGCATTAAAGTCCATCCCCTCCCCAACCCACCTCTCCAGATTCCACCCCCCCAAAAAAAAATCTCCAGGTATTTCCCAACCCAGAGCAGGGCCCCCCTACCTGGGGGTCAGGGGACCACAGGAACAGCATGAGAGGATAGTTGGAGGTCTGCTGTGGGAGAGGGGAAATAGGTGAAAATCACCCCTCCATGGGTATGAAAATTCACTGCAGATGTCACACGAGGCAGCTGCCTCCCCCTCACAAGGGAATAGGACAGGAGATTTCATGAACATCTGCACAATCAAGCTCTTGGCTCAAACATGCAGGGCCTTCTCGGTCATGGTACCAAAACTGTGGAACATTTGTTGTCCCATTCAATCACTTTCTTCTGCTAGCAGGTGAAGACGTTTTGCTTTGTCCGGCACTCCCTCAATGACTGCTTCTTCTTGCCTTGTATTTTAGTTATTGGTTCTGTGCTTTTATATATGTATTTTACCTTTGCTTTTTTGATGCTTTGTTTTTAACTGTTAGCCACCTTGGTGGGATGCACACTTTGTAAATAAATATATTAAATAAGTATGTATAACATCTGCATGGGGGAAGAACATGGGGTACATTGCTCTCTTACAACAAGGAAGTCCAGGTAAACCATAAACCAGATGTTAGATGTTATGATTCTCACACACTCTACTCTCAGGAAACATGGCATTAAATATCTGATAGGAGTCTGAATGATTCTGCAATACTAACCGCAATAACAGGATACTGAATGATTTGAGTTGTGACCTTGAACATGTATGAGAACTGCACAAGTGCTTTACACTGGGTGCCTATTAATGCTGCGGCAGGTAAAAGTCAGTTGCTCTACAAGAACACAAATCCCACTCTTGTCCTTTACCTGAAATATTATTTTTTGATCAATGCAAGGCACATGGAACTGTTTCAGGAAACGTTCGTCTTGGCTCCAGAAAAGGCGGATGTCAGGGATCCCATACAAGATCATGGCCAGCCTCTCCATCCCCAGACCAAATGCCCAGCCAATTTTGTTTTCAGCACCAGCTGCAACGACACCAAGAAAAAAACATCCAACAGCTTAGCAGCAGAATACATCAAAAAGATTAGTGCCAAAAGACACACAAAACAAATGAGCAAACAAAAAGTCTGTTAGCCATCTCCTCCTGCAATGGTGTGATTTTGAGCGGGTATCAGTAGGTAACTGAACTGTTTTCAAAGTGTGCAAAGAGTAGAAGGCAGTAGGACACCAACACCACTGCATCTAATTCTCATAACACTGTTGATTCAGGGCTGATTCAAACTGGAAGAAAAACACAAGTTTGGTTCAGTTCTTCCTGATTATACCATATCAAACTGCAAAGGGGTAGAGTGAGGGGGATCACACAGTTGAATGTGTGTGTCTGTCTGTGTGTGTGTGTGTGTGTAGTTTTAAACAATGTAATATAAACAATGTACATACAAATAATGCAATAAAATATACAAACAATGCAATAAAATGTGGATTACAAAATTAGAGTTGAATGCTGACCAATGAAAATGCATTCCTGTATGTAGAGCCCTAGCATGGTCAGCATAAGGATAAAGGGCTCTCTTTAGAATATTCAGGTTAGACACATAACCAAGCACATTTCCCCCAGAACCTTGATAGTCAAGAAGCAGACATGAATCCTGTTTAAACTGAGATCAATAAACTGTATGCACATTGATCACCTCAGAATGCACGTGGCGGCTTCCTTGTTCCAAAGAACCCCCCCCCCATCAAAATGCCTTGGCCTGAATAAAGCTGCCTTCTCAAGACTGGCCTGCTCCCTGCTGTACTATTTCAGACATGCCTATTTGAGTTTATAATGCTAGTGCTGGTGGTGGAAAGTGCCAACAAGTCTCATCTAGTTTATGGCAGCCCTGTAGGATTTTCAATGCAAAAGATGTTTCGAGGTGGTTTGCCAATGCCTGCATAGGAACCCTGGACTTCCCATTCAGATACTAACAAGGGCCAAGCCAGCTTGCTTCCAAGATCTGATGAGATCTGGCTAGTCTGAGCCATCCACGTAACAGCAGTGCTATTGCTACTTCAAACATATATCTCTATCTTTTATCTCACACTGCTTCTATAGAGCTCAGGGGAACTGGGTATGGTTCTCCTCTCCTCCAGGTTATTCTTACAGCAATCCCGAGAGAGAGGTTAGGCTGGGAAGAATCAAGTGGCCCAAGGGTGCTTCATGGCTTGATATCTGAACCCAGCTATCTCCAATTCCTAGTTCGGCACTCTAATCCACTAAGCGAGACTAGCTTCCAAATTAAATTCATATTGCTTTCCCATTCTTGTCACTGGGCTATCATTATAAACCATCCCCAGCCTTGGATCCCTTTGGGCATGCAGTTCAAACTTTCATTCACCTATTTTTAACAAGGGAACAAGTGCTGACACTCTAGCTTCCTTAGTGCTGAAACCTACGCTTAACATCATCTGCACCCAGAGCCCTGGCTCTCTCCACCTCCAGCAAAAATTACTTGATTCAGATCCCACCTTCCAAAATGTACCAGCTCTACAAGGCAGCTCGCAAAATGACATTAAATGAAACCAAACAGCTAGACAGATATAAGATCAACAGTAACACAGCAAAACGGTCACCAGAAAAATCAGCACACTGGCAGGAAGAAAAACAAACTAAAAATTCCAATATATGCAAAGATTTTTTAAAATGTATTATTTTCCTCTGGACCCTCAGTTTCCCTAGCTGGAACCATATGAAGGCCAGAATGTAACATCGTAACAGGGCTTCCGTGTACCAGAAAGATATCAAGTCCTGTACTCTAAAGAAAAAAATCCTTCATATATCCAACCACCCCCAATCTCATCCCATAGATCAACCAAGATCATTCCAATCACAACACACAACTTATGCTATATCAAGATGCCTCCAAACATTTCAGCAAAGAAGGTATTTGCCTCAAAAACTCAATTGTAGATTTTTCAATGGCACCTTTTCTCCAGTCATATGTGCCAAGGCTGTAAAAGGGGGCAGCAATCAATTCTGGACTAGTGATAACCAATGCTCCCTCTAGCCTGTTGAGTCTTGTGAGTAAGGGTACTGGCATTAAAGTTTTGAGCGAGCGATTTACATAAATTAGTTTGCTCTGGAGCCATCCTTCCTGAGCAAAGACAAAAATGTGTGAGCCAGAGGCTAAAAAACTGTGAGCTAGCTCACACTAACTCAGCTTAGAGGGAATAACCTTGACATCTGAGGCTGGATTTGAGCCCACATCAGATGAGATGCAGGATATAAGATGTCCTTTGTGCCAGAAGCTCTTTCACAAATCCTTTGGGTTGGTTTAAAGGACTTCACACATGAAGAGCTCAGCCACATCAAGCCCTGAGGAAATGGCCCTCAAATGTCTGGAGTGGGCAGGATGAAACAGGAATGTAATATGATGACATCAAGAGCAGAGGTGCTTCTTCTCAATTCTATCATTGATGCTAAAAAGCCATGGTGAAACTTCACTGCAAACTTCTTTGTGCGTCCACAGCTCCATCAGACATGCCTAATGCCCAAGTCTACCCTAAAGTTCATATCTTGTAAGGATCACAGAGCAGAAATCCTTGATGTTCTTCCCACTCCCACGCGCTACCATAGATAGAGCTAGGTTGCATTAGGTTTTGTGCCTTTACTGGCAGAGAGAGAATTTGTGAAGCCATAACAGCATTTTGGCATTTTTCCTGATGAAAACAAGGTGGCCCGTGCATAGAACAGTTCCATAAATGATTGCCAAGTTCTGTGGTCAGCACATCACCACTTCATGATCAATAGCTGCAGAAAGATCTAATGGGATCAACACAGGGTAAGGATTCCTATCTATTCTCCCCATGAAAATGACCCATCGAAGCCACAGGCATTGTCACAGAGCAAGACAGAGGTTGAAAGCCAGACAGGCAGGCATCCAGGAAACTGATACCATTTCCAGATCAATGTGAAGTTGCAATGCAATCTCCCATTGAATAAACATTTCCCAAAGAGTTGGAAGACTGTGAACAGGATTACGGCTGACGGGCAAGCACAAATTAAGGCTGCCCCAGCACTCTTCCTGTGTACTTACAAAAACAAATGTTGACAAAGTGGAAGAGCCTGATTTGTCTTGACTAATCTTTGCTGCAGCCAGGTGGAATTGAAGAGTTTTCATTCTCCCAGCCCTGTGCAGCATGTTCCTCCCTGTTAGAATGTTGGCCATTTCTATTGGTCAGCCTTTTAACATTCTTCTGCCATTCTTTCAATAGTATAAACAGCTTCATTAAATTAGAGGATTTCTATTTACTCAAGGGTGGCTCTTTTGCAGCTGAACTGCACCACAGATTTTGTAGTCTTGAGGCTACAGGATGGGTTGTTCTCATGAGTATATGTTTCCTTCACAAGAACGAAGACCTCCAGGTAGGAACGGTTCAAGTACTGCAAGAAATCAAGTGGCTTGATTAAAAAAGGGTTAAAATATCCAAATGCCATCTATTTCAACTACAAGACATGGCCAATCTTGTGTGAAACTCATACATCAAATCCCATAATCCAGATCACAGCTAGCCAAAAAAGAAGGGGAAATATAATGCGCAATATGGCTAGCAAAACACTGCACCAGATAACACAAGCAGCTAAGCAAATTTGGAAATAATTATATTTGCCATAGGTGTTATTGCGCACATAGTTCAACTTCAAAGTAAGCAGCACCACTGTCATTTAAACAAATGGCTGATAAATGAAAATGTCAGATCCCTGTAATTCTATAATTACAGTGTAATGACAATTAACATAGTTTTACTTCCTGCTAGAAATGACTTGAAATGCTAAAGGGGCCATTGTGCCTTTTAAGACTCACCCTTATCATCCAGCTGCATATCGCTTATCATTATCTGAAATATAATTGAAAGACAAAACAAAACAAAAAGCCACAAAATTGGCAGATGGCTCTTAATTGCCAGCTCCTTTCTTTATCTAGTCTGAGGCTCCAAGTCGTCCTATGACAGGAGTAGTATGGCTGGGGAACACCTGTCTGACTGCGCCCATTTGATCCGGAGGGGAGGAGTGGCTGTGTCGGGCCAAACTGCCCGTGTGATCACAGCCTCTGTACTCTCCGGCAATCCAACGCTGTGAGCAAAACTGGAAGTATGGCACAGAAGTGGTTATTGTGTGTACGGGGTGGGTGGTGGGGTTAGGTGCTACCCTTGCTGCTTCTTTGCAACTTTTGCTGTTTTTCCCTTACCCTTCCTAATTATACATTTAGAATTGCAGCAGACAGTTAAGGGTGGGGACACAACTGACCTTTGCCTGAAAGTTGTCTAGCCTGCAAAAACACGGAGATGTTGCTTGTTTCTGCAAGGACCCTCACAAATACATGGCAACAATCTGCTTGAAGTAGTTAGTTAGGAGGACCTTGAACAAAGCAATATCATTGATTTGTCTAGTTAGAAAGTGCTAATATGCTTAATGAACCAAGTTTTTTTTTAAAAAAATGATACTCCCAAATATTCCGACCACCTGACTGAAAGGGAAGAAAGACAGGAAGAAAAATGTTGAACAAGCGTAGAGAGAGTTACAAATCACAGAAGCTTCAAACAGCCCACAGAGGCCATTACTTGTGACAGTAAATTCTTTCCCATTACTTATGTGGACAGGTGTATCAATGAGAGAGAAAAACCTACAAGGCCACAGCCCATGTTTCTTGAACTCTATCTGTCAAAAGAAAGCTGGGTTTGATTATTTCCAACCAAATTCATCTGGTACCTAATGACCATCCAAAGAACAGCTAGATCTCAGACCGGCAGGGCTATTTTTGGGCAGACATTAAACACATTTGTGAAATGTAAAATATCAGCATTCAAAATTACTGGAATGTTGTTTTGCTATTGTAGAAAATTCCAAATACTTTTCTTTAAAAATAAGTATAAATCAATGCATTTTAAAGATATAATAGAATTTATCCATCTACAAATATCATCTCTCTTATGTTTCTCATTACTATTGTCGTCATTAAGTCACAGCTGACTTATGGTGATCCCATAGGGTTTTCAAGGCAGGAGTCGTTCAGGGGTGGCTTGCCATTTCCTGCCTCTGAGTCCTGCCTCTGGTATTCCTTGGTGGTCTCCCATCCAAATACTAGCCAGGGCTGACCCTGCTTAGCTTCCAAGATCTGATGAGTTCGGGCTAGCCTGGGTTATCCAGGTCAGGGCCTCTCTTATATACTACCCCTGCAAACATCTGGTCATCATTCCTACGAGGCATCTACAAAGACACACATCTGGGCCAATAGAGACAGTAATTTTACAAGACAGCACTTATCACGGTGAACATTTAATCATGCGGTAAGCCACTGGATATTAGTAATTGTTTTGCCGCAAAGTATCACACATCCACAACAGAAGTACAGAACCCTTAGCAGAATGATATAGATGACCAAGATACCTTTTTTTTGGTGACGGAGCTCCCCCACTGGTAGTTTGTGCTCTCTGTATCGTCCTGCCAAACGTTTGAGGAGAATCTTAGCACACACTTCTGCACCTGAACAGAAACCCAGTGATTCGCTGCACTGAAAAAGCTATAATACAGCTGTCTGTATTCAGCCATTACAACCAATTAAGAGCCACTGCACACATTAGTCTCTCCACAAGAGATCATAATCTGCCTCTTGGAAAACAAACCCATCTCAATTTGTAATATGTGAAAAATGGAACACACATATTTTCTGCAGCAGATACATGTATGAAAATGTGAAGTGGTGCCAAGGCTGAGCATACACTCTGGCGGCCTGATAGGATGTAAGCCTTACTGAGTTCAGGAGGACCTACCTCCTTGTAAATTTGCTGAAGACTGCAGCCACTTCTAGACTCTAGCCATGGTCACACTGGCGGTTTGGCGAAATATGGTGCTGAATCTAACTGAACTTGTTGAAAGTGTTGTGGGGGCACATCAGCCACACAGAACACCCTGCTGCGGGTTACCCACGGAGACATCCTGTGGTAAAGCATCCACATTATTGCAGCGCCTCAGCCACGGTGAACATTGCCAAAATATTTTCAAAAATCATGTGTGTGCATAAGTTTGCATGCGTGCACACACGTGCACATCCACATGCATGTGCATGCACATATAGGCAATTTTTTTAAAGCCTCCCCAGCAGCAGAACAGATTTGCAGGTTCAGACTGTCAAATCTGTTCCGCGCACGCTCCCCCGTGTTCAGACATCCTGAAATGCTCAATGACTGTGTGGGGAGCCGAAAACACCAATTGTGATGTAGTGCCTTTTTAAACCGGCTCCAAGTCGTCCTATGACAGGAGTAGTATGGCTGGGGAACACCTGTCTGACTGCGCCCATTTGATCCGGAGGGGAGGAGTGGCTGTGTCGGGCCAAACTGCCCGTGTGATCACAGCCTCTGTCCTCTCCGGCAATCCAATGCTGTGAGCAAAACTGGAAGTACGGCACAGAAGTGGTTATTGTGTGTACGGGGTGGGGTGGTGGGGTTAGGTGCTACCCTTGCTGCTTCTTTGCAACTTTTGCTGTTTTTCCCTTACCCTTCCTAATTATACATTTAGAATTGCAGCAGACAGTTAAGGGTGGGGACACAACTGACCTTTGCCTGAAAGTTGTCTAGCCTGCAAAAACACGGAGATGTTGCTTGTTTCTGCAAGGACCCTCACAAATACATGGCAACAATCTGCTTGAAGTAGTTAGTTAGGAGGACCTTGAACAAAGCAATATCATTGATTTGTCTAGTTAGAAAGTGCTAATATGCTTAATGAACCAAGTTTTTTTTTAAAAAAATGATACTCCCAAATATTCCGACCACCTGACTGAAAGGGAAGAAAGACAGGAAGAAAAATGTTGAACAAGCGTAGAGAGAGTTACAAATCACAGAAGCTTCAAACAGCCCACAGAGGCCATTACTTGTGACAGTAAATTCTTTCCCATTACTTATGTGGACAGGTGTATCAATGAGAGAGAAAAACCTACAAGGCCACAGCCCATGTTTCTTGAACTCTATCTGTCAAAAGAAAGCTGGGTTTGATTATTTCCAACCAAATTCATCTGGTACCTAATGACCATCCAAAGAACAGCTAGATCTCAGACCGGCAGGGCTATTTTTGGGCAGGAACACACAGGAACGGAGGAACACACAGGAACGGAGTTCCGGCTGGCTTCAGAGTTGGCCACGCCCACTACAGCCAAAACCTCTGCGTGCCTGGCTATAGATGGAAGGCCTGGAGAGCGACCCTCCCCCAGCAACTCCGAGGCAGGTGGGCCAGGGCTCCCCTGGAAGGAGCTGCACTGTCAGGAGTGTGGCCTAATATGCTAATCAGTTTCTGCTGTTGGGTATGGCCTATTGAGTTCCTGCTGGGCTTTTTCAAAAAAAAAGAAAAAAGAAAAAGAGCCCTGCAGACTGGTAAATTCAAACTTTATGCCCAAAAGCTGGGAACACAGGAAGGGGAAAACAATTTCAGAATCCTTATCCCTACCTCTCAAATCTCCCCCTACAGCAGCGGTTCTCAACCTGTGGGTCGCAACCCCTATGGGGGTCGAACGACCCTTTCACAGGGGTCGCCTAAGATAATCAGAAAACACAAATTTTCGATGGTCTTATGACAGCAATGAAAATAATTTTATGGTTGGGGGTCACCACCACATGAGGAACTGTATTAAAGGGTCACGGCATTAGGAAAGTTGAGAACCACTGCCCTACAGGAATCTATAAGCTCTTGGGGAAGGGGGGTTCCAGCAGGATAATGTCCCCTCCCACCCAGCCCTTCCTTTAAAAATGACTTTCAACTGCTCTTAACATCCTGTGCCCCCAGACACATAGTCAATCCCAATCAGTCTGGGGGGGAGGGTTGGACCAAGAGGATGTCACTATTCCGTCTGGCGCCGTCAGGATTCCAACGCCTCTGGATGTGATTCAACGCATGACCAGAGTAGAGGTAGAATTAAATCATTTTTATTCAGCTGCACATGCAATTCAGAAGATTTCCTTACTTACAATTAATCAATTCAATTCTCTGACTCATGGTGAAAGAGATAGTGTGCTCCGCCTTCCTTGCAGTTTAAAGTGTAGACAAAGGAACGGAAGAAGCTGTAAAGCTCGAATTCCCCGCGTCTCTGGGAGCCGGAAATGACTGTTGATCAGCCAGTTACAGGAATGCTATTGGATGTCTAACTAAAGACTTCAATTCCCAGAGGCCACTTCTCTTAAAGATATATGGCAGTTCTACTTAGCTAAAGTTAAACGCTGTTTGGGACAGCACAAGGATAGTTTATAAAGTTATGCTTTCCTGCATACCTGCCAAGTTTCACAGATAG
Organism: Gekko japonicus; assembly: GCF_001447785.1. Taxonomy (NCBI): domain Eukaryota; kingdom Metazoa; phylum Chordata; class Lepidosauria; order Squamata; family Gekkonidae; genus Gekko; species Gekko japonicus. Next base: position 281,701 of record NW_015159721.1, read on the forward strand.
GTTTAATGACCAAAGAGAAGACAGCCGTTTTAGAAATAAACACAGTAACATTTATGATTAACAATTTTATTTAGTTATTTATTTATTTATTTACATGAGGCTTATATACCGCCCATAACCCCTAGTGGGTCTCAGAGCGGTTTACAGACTTACTACTATATAGTAGTGATTAGACCTACCTAGGGCCACATTTCACAAGGGGAGGGACTTCCCTATCGACACCCGGTTGGCAGCGCCTTCTATTAGACCTACCCAGGGCCACATTTCACAAGGGGAGGGACTTCCATATCGACACCCAGTTGGCAGCGCCTTCTCTCTTCTCCCGGCGGGGTCCACATGTTGTTGTCATTTTTCTGGCTTCTTTCTGGCTGCCCGGCGACCTTCTCCCGGAGGCTCAGTGTTTTTGCGCGCGAATGCTTCTTCGGCTGCAGCTTCCGGCTCACGTCCTTCCGGCTCCAGCCGGGCTGCGCTGTCCTGCGTCCGCTTCGCCTGTGTCTCGCATCCTGCGTTCGCTCCGCCTTCCATCAGGTCTTGGTCATCCGGATATCAGCCGCCATTGTTGTTTTTCGCCGCTGCCGCCTTTCACCTCCGTTGCTGCTGCCAACACTCCTGGCACGGAACCAGGAGGTGGGTGCCCCCTGCCACCTAGGGCAGGTACCCATTTATCTACTCGTTTTTACCTTTCGAACCGCTGGGTTGGCGGGAATGTGTTAACAAAAAAGGAGGCTTCCACAGGCTACCTCGGGAATGTGTTTGCCTTCCACCCTGCAAAGAGTTCGGGAGGAACTGGCATCCACTATGTATTCCATGTATAAATGTAACCTCTCAGGAGGAGGGATATTTGGATCACAAATACTGGCCATATCATGGTTAACAAGTGCCTTCCCAAGGTCTGGAACTCCACCCTATTACAAATATGACTTCATCATTGGGCTGGAGGCCTGAACCATTGTTTCACCTTTTCCAGTTATTACATGACAGGAAGAGACCAGCTGTTAAGCTCTGAAATCAGGTAACAGCAGATGCAACTACAGTCTGACAAATACCACTAAAAATTCAAAGGCATTCTTCAGAAGACCCAGGAATAAAAAGGTGACCTCTTTAAATACATATTTAGTCTGCCTGCCATGTTCCAGATGCAAATCAGAGCACTACCAACAATTTATCTCTCTTTCCTTCTTCTCTATTCTTGACCTTTTAAAATGGTTCGTCAGACAATATACACCACCTGCATAACAAATTTAACATGGTTTGTGCTGTTAAAAACAACGGCGCTAATCAGAATTAGGCTTCTACTAAAAATATGTATAGCAGAACCTCAGACTTACAAGTTAACTACGTACATTCCTTGACTACAGACCATAAGTTATTGCTGATGCCAGATTAACCATGAATGACTGCAGGGATTCCTCATAACAATTTAGATTCGGGGTGGTGGTGGTTATATATTGGCAGGGGAGGGTAATTTTAAATGAATGTCAGGGCATGGGGCACTTAGCAAAAACAGTCTGGGAAGACAGAAACCTCAGTTGCTCATGATCTAGAAGAGGACCAGAGCAACATATAGTAAAATGATGTCACAGTAAAGGATAAGTGGTTTTGCACATTATGGGAAGAACTCAACATAGGAACAGAACTTGTGGCAGCAACCCTCTGTTATGCATAAGCACATAGTTCCATTCTCAGAGACAACAAAAGATCAATCTGCTTCGTTCAGATCACGGACAGACATCAACATTAGAAAGCGTTATGATAACACAAATGAGTTCTTCCATGTGTCGGTATATGAGGGAAGATAAGAACCTATGGAGGATCAGTGCCATCCATACCAATCTTTAGGCTGCCTAACACCATTCCTTAAACCTGATTCCACATGTAACCTCTCTTATGCTACTTCTGCTAAGAGTGCTGTGAAAGCAGGGCAGACAGTAAAAGATAAATCAACTGGCTGTTAAACAATGCATGTTTCATATTCACATTATAAAGTGACTGAAGTACAAACTGATTTTATTTATTTTATTTCTGGTATTTCCACACTGCCTTTCCTTAACCCTGATGTCTGAAGTCGCCCTAAGGCTGCTCCTAATACCATTAGATGGTGTGCTAATGCATTCCTGTTCCAACCCCATCTATTCTCATGTTCATTTAAGTACTGGCTGAGAAAACACTTGAGGTGAAGGTTATGCGAGGGCACAAAATGAAATTTGTGGCTCCTGTCTCTGGAGAATGAGCCCGTTCACATTTCAGTTAGCCCCAGAGGTGTGCCCAAACCATCATTTTCTCTTTCACCTTGGATCAGAAATTGTTCTTCAGAGGCAAGACAGCCAGACAAATCAAAGAAAATAAAATTAAAAGTCTGTCACAGCTGCACAATGTCACCACATAGGGTTTGTTCCCAAAATTCACTCCTGTTGAAATACAGGACCAAATTCACCACTTCAGATTCTGGTAGTGAAATAACTACAAGCCAAATATTTTCAGATAATATCTGTTTTTTATTAGTTGCTGTAGATTTTCCAGGTTGTGTGGCCGTGGTCTTGGCATTGTAGGACCTGAAATTTCACCAGCAGCTGTGACTGGCATCCTCAGAGGTATAACACAGAAAGATGGAGTACTCTCTGTGTCAAGGTGAGAAGAAAAATGGTAGGCAGGTAATTTATATCTACTCAGGAAGGTGGGGTAGGGCTTAGTCATTATCTTGTAGGAATTTCCCAAGCTTTGACATGCTTTCCTGATGAGGTTCTTTTGCATATGGATTGGCTGTTGAAATTCTAATCTTATCTGTAGTGCTGTTGTAAGATGTAGAACATTTTGTGTTTTTCAGGACTGGAAACCATGCCCTATTTATTTTTAAACTCTCTTCTTTCCTGTTGAAGTTTCTGTTTTATCCAAGCAAACCATGCTTTCTGCCTTGTACATGTGCCCCTCTGAATAAATCTAATGTGCAACTTGAGCATAAGCACAAAAGGGGTGTTTTATTGGATCGGACTGCAGAGCTGTCTGGGCCAGCACTCTGTGTCCAACAGTGGCCAGCCATTTCCTATCAGGAAGCTAACAATATGTGACACGTTGTAGGTAGACTAGGACTGGGGAGACCCAAGTCTAAATCCATTCTTGCCATAAATCTCACCTTGTGCCAGTCATTTGTTCTCAGCCTAGTCTACTTCACAAGGTTGTGGTAAGGATAATGGGGAGATACTGAGAGCCAAGTGAGAGGATAATGGGGAGATACTGGGGAGATAATGGGGATAATGAGAGGATAAGTGAGAGGATAATGGGGAGATACTGAGAGCCACTAGGCTACCTGAAGCAAGAGCAAGTTAATATTTCCAGAAATCAGACTGTTTCTGAGGGTCCATTGATCCCAAAGAATAAAATTGGGGGGAGGGCTTGGGGGGTTACAGTTGGAGGGAAGAAGTGAGAGAGTCTCTTGTGTGTGGTAGTCACAGGTACATTGGTTCAGTTTTGGAGAACCATGATGATAATTCATCGATTCACCTACCCCTATGAAATCTTACATCTGACCATTTAAAGCCATTTTAAACTTAACAGCCATTCCCACATCTTGGCATGGTTATAGGCTGGCAGCCACTTAACATGACTACAGTACCTGGGAAACATGCCTTCCGCTTAATGAAGGTTATTTTGTTCTACCTTAATAGAGGTTACTGCTCACCATGATCATCCATCTGGCTCAAACATTCTGTCTGTAAATGAGATCCTGTGCTCAGGGACAAGACAAAGAACTTACAAGGACAAGAAATGTTATTCTTAGAGAAGCTTTAAAGAAGTTTCCGGAAGAATTTCTCAGTGCCATTAACTTTTGAGACTGGAAAGTTCCCTGGTCTGGTCTTGCTGAAGGAGACAGCTTAGTTGACAGGATTTTTATCACAAATAGAAACATGACATTATTAAAAACATATCAAACCCAAACTGTGAATAATTGCACTGCTATATTGTGAATAACTGCAGTTAACTAATGATTAATCTGAGCCTTCTATATACCTAGTGGCATTTAGATTTATTTATTTGGAAAATGTCTATGCCGCCTCTCCAGGGAACCAGTCTGAGGCATGTATTCAACAATGCAGTTCTGAAGGAGGAGGAGGAGGAGGATCGGATTTATACCCTGCCCTTCACTTGGAGTCTCAGAGCAGTTTACAATCTCCTTTCCCTTCCCCTCCCCACAACAGACACCCTGTGAGGTAGGTGGGGCTGAGAGAGCTCTCTCGAGGACTGCTCTTGAGAAAACGGCTCTGAGAGAACTTGTAACTGACCCAAGGTCACACCAGCAGCTGCATGCGGAGGAGTGGGGAATCAAACCTGGTTCTCACAGATTAGAGTCCGCACTTCTAACCACTACACCAAACTGGCTCATAGAGACGTTTAAAATCTTTGGAAGTATGGGTGGCAAATTCTGCCAGTTCCCTCTCCCAGTGCAGACCCCTGTTTCACTATCAGACTCTTTCTGAGGGTCCACTAATCTCAAAGAATAAAATGGCGGGCAAGGCCCATTGGGGATTGTGGTTGGTAGGAAGACGTTCTGCTCTGCAAAGTCCACAGATGGTTGAATGCATATCATTTAGTCAACAGGACATCTAACCAAGGATTCTGGAGTCTTTATGCTGGTAAAGCAAGCAAAGCAAGCACAGGGATACATTCAACAGGAATCCCTTTATAAGCAAGAGGACAGCAGTTCTTTTACTTGATTTGCAATGTCCCACAATCATTGTAATGATTCAGAGCCTGTTCACACATTCCACATTGCTGCAGAGACAATGCTGGTTGTGAGAGTGGACCCATGTGTGCTCTTCTCCCCTCCCTAGAGGCTTAAAAAAAAGTCAAGAACTAGATTCGAGTCCAGTAGCACTTTAGAGACCCAACAAGATTTTCAGGGTAGAAGCTTTCAAGAGTCAAAGCTCCCTTCCTTGGATTGTACTCAAATCTGGCTCTTCTACCGCAGACCAACTTGAAACTAAAAAAAATTAAAATGAAATAAGTCTTCTGAATAAACATTTGTACACTCATACAGGCCTGACACTTTAGCAAGATGAAGAGGGATACCCTGATGAGGGTGTCATAATTATACAGCCACCCTTGTTTACCTATAGTTAGCAGGCCGAAGCATTCTACACAACAATAAAAGGAGTGGGCCGCAGTTAAATCTCTTTCACTTAAAAGATTCAAATCTGTGCAGGAGCGGCAGTGTTTAATTCTGATTTTGTAAGTAATTAGGAAACACCCTCATCTAAATTTGCTACCATTTGCAGATGTCAATGGTTACAGTTCATCCGTGAATGAACCCTGCTGTTTCTTTTCAATAACGTTAATCCCCCACGGACCTAAATGCTGTTTTATGGTAAATAAATACTTTTCTAAAAAGTGAGCATAGTTACCATTAGGCCTTACAGAACAAGTGATCTACTGATGGGTAATGGCCTCTGATGCTTAGAAAACAAGAATATTGTATATGTAGACAGCTATAGAAATGTTCAGTTGCTTGAAATGAGAATCAATAGTTTCTGGCATAAGCAGCAATGCTTCGAGGTCACTGAAAGAGCTTCAAAAGAATACTGCCATGTTTCTACAAGCCAAAAGTTACTGGCTTTTGAACAGCATGCAGAAAAACCAAGAATGTGATACTCTCCTCTTTTACAAGCTAAACAGGTCAAACCTATATGACATTGTGCAAACGTCTGCACAATTTTAACTTTGCTTACTAGTCAGTAATTCTTTGTGATTGCCACACATCTCCCTCTACTCCCAGTCAGAGGACTGAAGAGGAAGCTGGGTCTTCTTCTACTTCTTGCGGGGCTGCAGAGAAGCCAAGAGACAGCACATGGATTTCTGCTTTCCCTGATACCTGCAGGAAAGCTACAAGGGGGCCTTATGTTGCTTCTTGCCTTCTTCCAAACCCAAAGGAAATTAAGTAGGACCCTGCCACAAGTCCTCTGCATGTGCAAGAAGGACCTTTTCTTTTTCATTAGCTAGGAAGAGTGGATGGATGTTTTGCAGTCAAGCAAGTCTTTTGCACTGCTTTGACCTGCACAGCAAGAACTAAAGAAGACGGGAGGGAAGGGAAGGGAAGGGAAGGGACACTCACCTCTGGCGCAAGCTGGAAAGATTCAACTTGTTCAAGAAAACCCAAGCACCAAAGGAGGCTATCATCAATATGGATATGACATATGGCAGAATAAGAAAGCAAGGATTAAATGGAAAATATTACAGGAAAGAAAGGAAAGAGGGGGATTTCGGGCACCAAACGGGAAACTATATTATAAGGTGGCGGCTTTAGGCTGGATAAAAGAATGGATAACATTAGGAAATACAGGATTATTAAATTTAGAGGGCCATAACCTGTCAATGGGATGGCATGACTATATATGGTATAGAAAGGATAAGGTATATACAACCTTCCAGCAACATTCAATACGAGGAGCATTGTTAAAGATTTGGAAGGAGGTAAAGGAACGGTTTTACAACAAAACACCTAGATGGGTTTCACCTTTGGAAGCCTTTATAAAACCCGCATTGATTACCAAAGAAAAACTAGAGAGTTATGAGGTATTGATAGATAAAGACAATAAATTGAAAACTTGCTGCAAAAAATATCAAATTAACTTGGTGGGAATCGAATCAACTAAAGAGTAGATTTAATAAAGATTGTAAGGTAGGTTTCTATGTAGAAAAAAACGATTTAGATAAGATATGGTTGTCATCAAACGATAAGATGACTCATAAACTATATAGATTTTTGCTTGAGGATATAATACAAGATGAAATAGTTCAAACTACTATAGTTAGTTGGATGAAGGACATAGGTCAAAGTGTGGAATTAGAATCGTGGTCCAAAATATGGAAAGTATCAAAGTATATGAGAGCAATACCATATAAGGAAAATATATATAAAATGTTCCATAGGTGGCACTGGTCACCTGATAAAACAGCCAAATGTTATACGAATGTATCAAGTAATTGCTAGAAGTGTAAAAGAAATGTAGGTACCTACTACCACATGTGGTGGAGGCGCGAAAAGATACGAAGTTATTGGATTAAGATTCATAAAATGATAAAATAAATACTGAACATAGATTTAACCCTTTCACTTGAAACGTTTTTATTAAATATTCTTCCTGATTGTTGTAAAAAACATGAATTGTACATAATAACTTATATATTAACTTCGGCTAGAATATTGTTTACCAAGTATTGGAAATCAGATAGAATACCAAACAATGAGGAGATAATTGATAGAATTTTGGAAGTGGCGGAAACGGATCGACTTTCTTTAGTATTACAAGGAAAAGATTAAGAACTACATGCCAAAAGATGGGCCAATAGGGATACCAGCAATACTGACTGGGGTTCAAAGATGTCTCCTTGAGCACACATAGGAACTGCTCATGCTTCAGAGCAATAAGGAACACATTGTGAGATTACAACTTTTAACAAGTATTTCTGCACATGAAGCTCCAAAATGCGGTAAATAACACCCCCTTCCCATGGAATTTTTGGTTCAGGAAAATGGAGGATAGGGGAAGGCAGAAACCTCTCCTCTCCCCTAAGCCACAGTCCCAAGCAGAATCAGGCCCGCCTGGCTCTTTCAGATGCAGGTCCCCGAAGCTTCTGGACCTGATTTGTTAAAAGTTGTAGCATCTCATTTGAATCTCAGCCTTCCTTCCCCATCAATAGTTCCTTGTAACGAGTCACAGACTCCTTTGGAAGGTTTCCAGAATTTCAGTAGGAATTTGGGCATAGGAGGAACTGGACAGGCAGGCATTGCTGTGCTTGAAGGGGAGCTTTCAACTCACCTATCCCTCCATTGGAGAAAAACAACAACTCTGTAACAAATAGGGTTGCCACCTGAAGAGCTTCAAAATAAGGAACACATTGTGAGATTTGTCACTACATTAACAGCACTTATAACATCCTATGAAAATAACATATGTCACTACATTAACAGCACTTATAACATCCATGCAAATATTATTATTTTTTTTAAAAAACTTGGGGGTTTTTGCCGACAGTTATTACCCCTTCATTTCCACCAGCGTTTCTATTAATGCTACATAAGGAACCATTCCTTGAAATAAAGAACAGCTGGCAAGCCTAATTATTACAACCTTTTATGTCCCAGCCACAAACCAGAACTGAGCCCAGCTACCCTGAAATCCAGTGTCTGGAACAATTCTTGGTACAAGAATAGGTGGAAATCAGATCATGCATCAAAGCTGGGGACTGCTGGCAGGTGTTTGGAGGTCTATAAGAAATTTATAGGCTATCACTAGCAAATATTGAACAGTGATCAGAAGGGGGTGACAACATTAGTTTAAATATATACAAGAATTCATATTTCAACTACTTGATGACTGCTTTATTCTTCTGCATTTACTCTTGTTTTTATTTTTGCTGTTGTTGTTCAGTCGCACAGTTGAGTCCGACTCTTCGCGACCCCATGGACCAGATCTCGCCAGGCCCTCCTGTCTTCCGCCGTCCTCTGACGTTTGCTCAATTTCATGTTCATTGCATCTATGACACTGTCTAACCATCTCATCCTTTACCGTCCCCGTCTTCTTTGACCTTCAATCTTTCCCAGCATCAGGGTCTTCTCCAGTGAATGCTCCCTTCTCATTTGGTGGCCAAAGTTTTTATACCAATGTATATTAGAGAAGTTAGCAACTTTTTAGAGATGTTTGCTCAGTTGGTTCGTGGAGTTTTTGTTTGTTTCTGGCCCTTACATCCAAGACTATTTAACACAATCCACAGAACATCTTGGGGCATTCTATGGATTCTTGATTTTGAATCAACACAGTTGTAAGCAAGGCATCTGTAAAACATTTTAGAGTTTCCAGTGGCCTACAACATACACTGTCTCAGCCACGCTTACAGTGAGTAGATTATCTTCATTTTGCTGAGAAGAGGGGAGCTCTGAGATGGTGGCTTCTCAAAAGCAACCTATTGAGTTCGTAGGAGAGGTTGAGATCTGAATTATGGACTTCCTGCTCTCAATTAATACTTTTTAGCCATTGCACTAGATCAGGTCTCACACCACAGTTGCTGCACAAGGAGCACCCCTCACTCTCAAAACTCCAATAAGGAACTCTACTGTGGATGTATTCATACAAGCAAGTTTGTGAGATGACCACAGACTTCTCCAGCACCTGTTTATGATGAGTCATTAAACTCTCAGTGTGGTGAAATGCTGGAAAATGGAAACAGCTAAAAAGATATGAAAGTAGCGTAGCTAATTCACACATCCAAACTCGGTGACATTTGCAAAAAAGCCCTAACATTTGTCAAGTCTTAAGTACTTGCAGGTTTCTATGAGGGTTATTAGCACTTGGAAGAATTTATTTCACCGAGACTTTCATAATCCAAATTACGCTGACTTTGGGTGGATTCAGGCCGCAACATGGCAAACCCACTAGGGGTGCTCTGAAACTGCATGGGAAGTTGTTCATCTAGTACTTAATTTACATGTTGCTTTCAAGCGTACACTCTCACGGCAGTACACAATTAAAGGAAACCGGAATAACAAAATAATTACTCTTCTAAATTGCATGCAATAAAGCACTACAATTATAAAATCTATGCTGCAAAATACAGTTTTGACCCATGAGTTGTTACCAATTGTTGTTGTACCCATGAGTTGTCCATTTAATCCGTTTACAACAGGGCAAAAGATATACTGAAAAGGGCTGTTTTTAAACAAAAGAACTGAGCTGGCCAGGCAAATCTCAGAGCAGGGAATTCTATGAAACCAGACACCACACATGAGAACACTATGGGCCTAGCACCATAGAGGGGCCACCCACAACAGGGCCTCTTAGACGATCTTAAATCTGCCATATGCAGCTCTGCAGAGAGGTAGGCATCATGTCCCTACGATCCCACATCCTCATTTCACCAATGGGCCCATTATTGCCACCCTCATCATAGGGGCTGGAGAATGAAACTCTTTACATTCATGCTGTTGCAGCCACTTTGTGATGAGGGTTATAATTGTCCAACATACTGCAAAGTTTCACTTGAATCTGCCCTTATGGCAAAGAGTTAAGCAAGGAAGGCACCTAGCAACTGAACAAACTCAAGTATAGAAAACTGTAAATGTAGAACCTCAAGAAGTTAGGCAGCAAAGCAGCAAAAAAAAGTTTCTGAAACAACTTTGGGGAAACTTAAATGATATAATTTCTACATCTATAACACTTATTCAGAATGAAATATTAAGCTGAGAAGCGAAAAGCGATTTAAAAGGGCTGAAAGAACTTCCAATGGCACTGATGACATTCATTTTCTGTGTTAATACCCTATTTACAATGATGGCAGAGTAATAAGTGTTTAATTGAAGAAATGAAATTATATTTCACTGAGGCATTGCATTCAGAAGAGGAATGCTTTGTCCCTTGCACTCATTTTCGGGTCATGCTTGAAGTTCAGCTTCTGTACCTAATGAAAAAAGTTTCTGCACAGTTATACTAGGATAGTAAGAGAATCTTACTTCGTACCTGAAACAGCTCTTTATTGCTTTTATATCCATTCTCCTCCTCCAAGTACAGCTCTTCACAACCACCACCCTGTCAGATCATGTAGGCTCAGAAAGGGATTTGGCCAAGACCATCACCTGAGCCACAGCACTGCACCGACTCTCTTTTTGAGGTGTAGTGTTCTCACCTGTACCAAATTTCTTCCAGGAATATGCCCTGAATATTTTTGTGCAGGCTGTCCTTCTCATCAAGAGGACTTCATTATTTTCTCTGGTCAAAGTTTTCCCAGTGAATTCTATAACTGTCGTGGACTGCCCCATCTTAGCATGGGAGGGTGAGTCCTCAGCGGAAGAAGAGGACAATCCACCCCAAGCCCTGGCTTGGCAGACCGTTCCCAGGAGGCTGGGGTCTCAGGGTCTTCTCAAAGGGCCCCAAACCAGCAGAGCCCTCAGGCTTGGAAGCCTCAGTATAGATCTGCCCACCAAGACCAGACCCACCACAGGCTCCCAAAGCACTCCAAGAACAGAGAAGGCAAAGGGCTGAGGGCTGAGGCATAGACCAGGCATAGAATTGTGTGCCTGGCAGCTTTCACCCTCCCCTCTTTTAAGGAAATGCTGGAAGACACTGATAAGTCATCATAGAATCTGGGCCCCAGTACATGCCATGAGTAGAGGAGCTGAGTCAGCTTGCAAGGAAAAGCCTCACGTGGGAACCAGCGACACCTATAGGGACACTCCCTATTATAAGGCTGCAGAGACGCTGCAGGTAGTATGGGATCAACTTGTCTGTGGTCTTGCTGATCACCTCACCAGTTGCCTGACCCTTCGACTGCTTTTGGAATAGGTAACCTGACCCTGGGCTGCCTTCTGACTTTGCCTTTTATTGTGTTCATGGACCCTGGACTGTGACTTGAGAACACCTACTGGCAGACCCTTTGGTCACTGGAACTTGCCTTGCACCTGGAAGCCAGGACAGTAACATTGTCTTCATTTGGAACTTAACATATCTCTTCGGAAAATACACATATGCTAGTGAAGTGATGAATTCCTATTGGTGTTTTCAAATTTTGTCTCACCAAGGATTTCTGAGATAAGAAACCAAATGTACAACTCTCTGTTTATTTGTGGTAGTCTCTTCAAGGAGCCCTTTGCGCATTAGTTGATTTGCTGAAGAGACTCAGTGCATCTGCCATAATGCCTTAACATGAAGCAGAGGACTCTGGGACATGCTCACGTGGAAAGCTGCTCAGATCTCCTGGGCCTCACCCACAGTCCCATGTAAAACAAATGAGTATGCACCCTAGAACACACTTGACTATCTGATGCAGCTATACATTGCAGAAAAAGATCAGCCGTGGTGAGAAAAGGTTGTGTTTCAGAGTTGTCTGTCTTTATCCATCTTCAAAGGGATACCCAGTAAGCTTTTCAGGAAGTGTGTGGTACCCCAAAACACAGCTGGAAAAGCACCAATGCAAGTCAAATAGTTCATCTTGCAATATCAATTCTTATCTTCAATTTGCAGGAAGTGAACTAGAGGGAAGCAAAAGAACTGGGACTGGATGGGAGCACAGTGCGTTTTAAACAGGCAATTGCCTCATCCATAAAGCTGGCTACGATCCTACAAGAAAAGTGTAACACAATCAAGTCTATTGCAGTGATATAACAGGTTCCCAAATGGTGTGGTTGAAATACAGCTGACATGACATCTGGGATCTGAGGCTGTATGGGAGACTTAGACCAACTTACATTTACAGCTGCTTCTGTGCAAGTGAGGGCCTAACAACGCATTATGATTTTCCATGCACTTCTGAGTTTCCCACTCAGAACTCAATTCCCTGGTGTGCAGGGCCCCAACTGGACTGGGACCATAGAGCTCAGGGAGAAGGAGCTTCAAACCCCACCCCACCCTCTGTTTTCATGACTTCAAGGACGTTGGCCTTCTCACTTTTGATGGAGTCTGGCTGACACTAACTGACTCAGTTAAGACTAGAGCCTTGAGATTATACTGGATCCAGCATTATTGCTGGAGAAGCAACTTAATGCAGAGGCCAAAAATCAGTGCTTCCAGCTTCATTTAGTCCAGAAGATGGCTCCCTACCTTGACTTGGCTGATTTGGCCACATGGATCCATGACATGGCTACCTTGAGCCACCTTCAGAACACTTTGCTTGGCCAAGCAAAACCACCATGGTGGAAGATAGTAGGAGAGGCAGTCCTGCAGGCATGTGGAGCCAAGACCATTAAGGGCTTTGTAGGTGATAACCGGTACCTCGAATTGGACCTGGTAACTGACCGGTAGCCAATGGGGAATGAATGGTCCACCTACTGTCTGATAGTAACCAGACTGTGGTGTTCAGTATCAAGAGTACATTAAAATAGTATAACCTCAAGGTAACCTTCTAGTGAGCAGTGACTCACGAAAGCTCATATCCTGCCACATATTTAAGGTGCTACTGGACTCTTGTTCTTTTCTGCTGATACAGACATGGCTACCCACCTTGATCTATCTTCCCATGTGTGACAGTCTTTATCCAGATCAGGTCATGTGCACCTGGGAATTGAACTCCCAGTGCATATCCAACCAAGTGCTCATGGTAGACCTGACCTGAACAGGAGGGCTGTTTATCATGTAGTAAGACCCTTAGATGCAGCAGCTTCTTCATGTTGCCTCAATCACAATCATGGTGATCTCATATATATGGTCTACGGTTGCCAGGTCCCCTCGCTGCTCTGGTGGGGGGATTTGGGGGGCATTCCAAGGGTGCTCAGGGACGTCATGCAATGTCCCCAGTGTGATGATGTGACATCATTGTATTGTGGACATTGCACGGGGAGTGCTCTGGTTTTGGGGCAAACGTTTTGGTAAAATTGGGCTTCAACCGTAGAGTTTGCCCAAAAGCCAGAGCTTTCCCCACATGATGTCCCCAATGAGATTACGGGTAATGTTATTGCATTGGGGACATCATGCAGTGATATCCCTGTTTAGGGGCGGGGTTTCCCTTGCCAGCCAGCTGGTCTGTGGTGGGGAGAAGGCCCTGAAATCATGGGATCCCTGCTGGGACCTGGGGGCTGGCAACCCTAGTTCTCATATGGCAGTGCCATTCACACAATAATGCCTCAGCATGAGCAGTACCTAGGTGCGATGGCAGGAGTCGTTCTATGGTCCCTAAATACATACCTGGAGGGCTATTTAGGCAGCACGTGCAAGGCGAGCTGCTAACTGGGAAGGAGAGAGCACCCTGATTAATAATCAAACCTAAAGAATTCAGCATTAACTTTGTCCAGCAGGACACAAAAGCAGCCATATTATAGCTAAAACTGAAACTTTACTAACCACAAACAGGAACCTTGCAGGCCGGGAACCTATCGCCTAAGGATTTCTGAAAGAAGCTGTCTGCTTGAAGAAAATGGTTAGAAAACGACATATACTGTGATCACTAAGTTTTGTATTCACTGATTATGGATTGTCATTAGGTATTAACAGCAATATTTAGGTAATTCATTAAGTCATGTACTTAACTGCATGCTTGACTGACCAAATAATGCACGCTACTGTATTTGGCAATAAAAGAGACATAAAGAAAAAATGGACTTAAGTCAGTCAAAAGGACATGGGGGGTACATTTCATCCACTGGGAAGGGATTTTATCCTGTCTTCCCTTTTGGAAAGAAAAAACAAAAATCTGTAAGCATTGCCTGTAACTAAACAGATGGGCTATTTTGCTTGTCTGCTTTTCAGCTAGAGAAGCAAGATAAAGAACCTCACATCAGGGATGAACTGAAGGAAAATAAGGCTGACACTCTCAACAGCTGCCTCTTGGCCTCTAGGAGCAGCCAACTCATTCACTGGAAGGAGTTAGAAACTCAGAGCTCTTGGTAATGGTCCGCACTGAGCATAAGAAGCTGAGCCATCTAGCCTACTGTTGTCTTTCCTAACTATGGTTCTTCAAGATCTCACAGGGGTCTTTTCCCAACCCTATCCTTTCAACTGGTAATAATTGGGATTGAACTTTTGATCTTCTGCCTGCAAAGTGTGTACTCTGTCACTGAGTTATGGCATCAGCCAAATCTGTTAAAAGAAGAAAAATAATGAGTTGGGTTTTATACCCCACTTTTCCGTACCATAAGGAGTCTCAAAGTGGCTCACAATTGCATTCCCTTCCCACAACTGGCACCTTGTGAGGTAGGTGGGGCTGAGAGAGTTCTGAGAGAAACTGTGACTGGCCCAAGGTCGCCTGGCAGGCTTCACATGGAGTACTCCAGATCAGAGTCTGTCACCCTTAACCACTAAGCCCTGAGCCTGCGTACGGGGAGAGCGGGATATAAATGGAATGAATGAAATGAATGAAATGAAATAAACCACACTGGCTCTCTAGAAGCTCACTTGTCCCTTGAAGTAGTACTAATCTAGGTTTCTTGTTCCGATTAGCCACGGACAACCAAATCAGTGCCATTACATCACCAAAAAGAACTTTTGGACCTTTGCCGACATCAGCCAAACCTAAACTGTGGCCTCAAAACAGAGGACTCTACGTATTCAATCCATCTAATTCTTCCAAGTGTCTTAATTCATTGTTACTACATTTTTATCAGAGAACTGAGAGATCACTAGTGCATACAGAAACAGTTGGCATGCTTTCTAAGAAATTTTAACTGCAAGGAATAACTGCCAAAATGTATCATCCCAAATCTGACTTGTACACTATGCTGTACAAATTGAGTGTTCATTAACTCAGAGACTGTTTTGACCATGTGCCAGTGGCTAACTTGAATAGAAAAAACTACTCGCATCAGTAGTCTCTTCATGTGAGCAGTATGCCGTAGAAACTGCAAATTCATGCAAGATAACAACTCTGCTTCCATTTTTTTAAAATGTGGTTTTTATTTTCTGGAAGGAGAACTGCAAGATAGCAAGGGTTTGCGGCTCCCACGTTACCGTTTGCACAGGCAGCTTTTTAGAATGAAAATTCCACTTCAACAGATCATCAGAACGGATTCTGACACTTGCGGGAAGGAAAAACGAGCTTGAAATAAAGAACTTAACCAGCTAAGGGGCTGGGACAATTACTAGTTCAAAAGCCAACAGAAATTGAGTAGCATATAATATTGTATTCAATAATGTTCCCATTTACGGTATTAGCTTTGTCCAATAATGCTCCCAGTTAGCTTTGTCCAGTCCAGACTTCCAGTAACAACAGTTATTTGAGAATAAGGCACTGTAGTAAAAAATGGAAGAAGCTACTAACAAAAAAAACCCTGCTGTGGTCTTACATACACACACAAGCTATGGCTAATATCTCCAAGTGACAGATATCAGTTCCCTTGGAGAAAATGGCTGGCAACCCTAGCAATTAACAGGTATAGTAACAATTGATTGGCACAGTAATGAGATAATACGGAGAACAAGAAAAACTGTGAAAAAGTGACGCTTAATATATGTCTTTAAAGAATCATTAAAAAGTGAACAAAAATAATATACATAATCATAGAAAAATATATTGACGGTGATCTCCGGAATGTCTTGCCATTTCGAAGGAAGATCTTCTTCTGAACAAAGATGTAGGACAAAAAATGTCTCTCAGAATGTGTAGTAGAACCTGCCATAGGCATTACAATCATCTTAGCCTATGGCAGGTTCTACTACACATTACAGCTGTTATGAACATTGAAAATCTTCCTTGATAATTGTGAGATGTCACCAGAGGATATGAATTTCTTGTTCTCCGTATTAACCCTAGCAATTAAGCCACAGTTCACTGACTCATAGGGTTGCCAACCTCCAGGTGGTGGCTGGAGATCTCCTGAGATTACAACTGTTCTCCGGTGACAGAGATCAGTTCACCTGGAGAAAATGGCTGCCTTGGAAGGTGGACTCTATGATATTATACCCCTTTGAAGTCCCTCCCCTTCCCAAATCCTGCCCTCCTCAGGCTCCACTCCCTTCCAGATTTTCAGGTATTTCACAACCCGGAGCTGGCAAACCTATTTCACAAACTTTTGATATCCTGGACACAGTGTTTTAAAATTAAAATTGAGTGCAACATGCCTCCTTTCAAAATACATATTTGTTGTTGTTCAGTCGCACAGTCGAGTCCGACTCTTTGCGACCCCATGGACCAGCTCCCGCCAGGCCTTCCGGTCTTCCACCGTCCTCTGAAGTTGCCTCAATTTCATGTTTGTTGCATGTATGACACTGTCTAACCATCTCATCCTTTGCCATCCCCGTCTTCTTTGACCTTCAATCTTTCCCAGCATCAGGGTCTTCTCCAGTGAGTGCTCCCTTCTCATTTGGTGGCCAAAGTATTTGAGCTTCAGTTTCATTATCTGGCCTTCCAGGGAACAGTCAGGGTGGATTTCTTTTAGGATTGACTGATTTGTTCTTCTTGCAGTCCAAGGGACTCTCAAGAGTCTTCTCCAGCACCATAGTTCAAAAGAATCTATTCTTCGGCGCTCGGCCTACCTTATAGTCCAACTCTCACAGCCATACATGACTACTGGGAATACCATTGCTTTGACCATGCGGACTTTTGTTGGCAGGGTGATGTCTCTATTTTTTATCATGCTGTTTAGGTTCGCCATTGCTTTCCTTCCAAGGAGCAGGCGTCTTTTAATTTCATGACTGCTGTCACAGTCTGCGGTGATCTGGGATCCCAGGAATGTGAAGTCTGCCACTACTTCCACGACTTCCCCTTCTATTTGCCAAGGAGTGATGGGGCCGGATGCCATGATCTTAGTTTTTTTGATGTTGAGCTTCAAGCCCACTTTTGCGCTCTCCTCTTTTACCCTGAGCAAGAGTCTCTTGATACATATTAGCATATTAGCAGGGGTCATTTCCTATGGGAGCACACAGGAACGGAGCTCCAGCAGTAAGGAGCCCAGGGGGTGGACACATGCAACAAGTCCCGCCTCCTGCTCCAAGCAGCCCTCAGTCGGGCCAGGAGAAGCAAGAAGCAGCCAGGTAAGTTGCAGAGCCCCCCCACACCCACCTTCAGGTACAAGCTCTCCCTCCTCTGTGAGGGCAGATCTGCATGTTTCCGTCCCCCCAATAGCTAGCAATCCAAAACAGTCCAGTGGAGCCTGAGCGGTGGGTGTTGCCTTCTGACACACTCCCGATGATGTCAGGGGGTGTGGCATATGCAAATAAGTTATGCTAATGAGTTACGCTAATGAGCGCCTGCACCTCTTTTTCTACGAAATGACCCCTGCATATTAGTATACATTTTCTCAATCAGCTCTGATCTTCTTTTACTCTACATATTTCGGAAGGGACAAGAGGGAATCTGTACTGTGTACAATATAGAAACTTCCTGTTTCAGCTAAGCTATGGGGCAGGAACGTGAAGAATAACACCAAATCTGGGTCCACTATTGCTATTGCTACAGCAATTTTTTAAAAGGCCAAGCATGTTCTGTAGAAGCATGCCATGTGGCAACTTGAAGACTTGTTCCGGCCCATCTGCCTATTCTTTGATCCCCTAGATGGGTTGAGCAAAGAGAAGGAAGTCAGGTTCTAGGACCACAGGAGACTGATTTGCTATTGCTGTGACCTATTGTGCAAAATACAGCTTTACCCTATATACCCAATTGCTTAAGAACAAGGTTGCGGCAAAATATATTAGCATAATTTGGTTTCATTGTGCAAGATTTATCAGGCTAAAACAAAGAATGCTTTCAGGCTAGAGTAATTTAGGCTTGTATCATGTGGAAAAAAGGCATGGATACAATCAAATTATGATGCCCCAAAAGCATTTAATAATCACAGAAACTAAGCATATGCACTAATAAAATTAATTCTAATAAACTAGGTCAATGCTGAATCAAAGGAAAAAGCTTGATATGCAGAATGCTGCAACCTGGTTCCTCTAGAGTTCCATTTTGAATTCAACTTTATCTTACAGTATTGTACTTTTTACAGTAATAACTATGGGTTATGTTGCTGTTTGACTTCGGTATCACAGGCATTAGTCACAACACAGTGCACCAGATCTCTCAACAGGATATCTGCTCACAGCTGCTAATGGTCAAGTAGCTACTTAGTACAGAAGATCACTGAGAAAATGCTCATGAATCAACATTTTATCTTTAAGATTTTAATAGTGAAGAGTTCACACTACACCTGGATTGGTTCTTAAAAGCAGCAAATGTCTAGCAAAGGATTAATCTCTGCAAGTATCTTCAGGGTATTTGTACAGTTTACCTCTTTGACCCATTACACATGGACAGCTTACTGCAGAGAATCCAAGCATTCAAGCCTTTAAGCTTGACTTCGGATTTGTGTGCCTGCTGTATGCACCATCCTTTTTTCTCCAGCATATTTATTCTATATTTTGTCTATTTATTCTCCAGCTACAACCAAAAAATGCAGTTTTTCTTAATTGGAGTGGGAACGTCACTTGTGACGTGTGGTGGTGTCCAAAGGCTTTTAATTTACCCAGTTGCCCTATTGCAGCTGTGCAGTAGCATCAAGTAAGTGCTGTCTTCCATTTAAATCCTCAGGGTTCAGTTCCTTGAATGAAAGGGGACACAAAGAAAGGAAGGCAAAGTTTTAAAAAACCCTCCTGAAAGTGACCAAACTATTTTTGAAACTGACTAGAGCATCTAGGAAGCTTCCCTTGTCTTATTGCCAAGCTCTAGTGGATTTTCTGTCATGCTACTGGCCGCTGTGATTAATGGAAAAGAGTCACCACCCTCTGCCATTCCCCACACAACTCGATGCTGGTCTTTCCCTCCCCCCTCCCCTCTTACAGAGCTTGTGAAGAGGCTTCTCGGAGAGCTGACAGAGAAACATGTTTGCCCCCCTGTAATTTTCCCCCAGTGATCTGAGACTAGCAAAAGTTTCATTTTGCTAGAATCATACCACTTGCAAAAAAAAAAAAAAGATATTTAATGTAATACAACAAGGTATCATTTTAATATGTTGTCAAAGGCTTTCGGCCTTTCCAGTCAGTAAAAACAAGACCTGGAGCTGACTGTGGCTCAGATCATGAGCTACTCATTGCAAAATTCAGACTTAAACTGAAGAAAATTGGGAAAACCACTAGGCCATTCAGGTTTGACCTAGATCGCATCCCTGATGAATATACAGTAGAGGTGAAGAAGAGATTCAAGGGTCTAGATTTGATAGAGAGAGTGCCTGAAGAACTATGGACGGAGGTTCGTGACATTGTACAGGAGGCAGCAATCACCACCATCCCAAAGAAAAAGAAATGCAAGAAAGCAAAGTGGAAACCCTGATGAATATACAGTAGAGGTGAAGAAGAGATTCAAGGGTCTAGATTTGATAGAGTGCCTGAAGAACTATGGACGGAGGTTCGTGACACTGTACAAGAGGCAGCAATCACCACCATCCCAAAGAAAAAGAAATGCAAGAAAGCAAAGTGGCTGTCTG
>NW_015159721.1:302751-302899 GCF_001447785.1 Gekko japonicus
AAAGGATGAGATGGTTAGACAGTGTCATAGAAACATGAAATTGAGCAAACTTTAGAGGACGGTGGAAGACAGGAAGGGCTGGCGTGATCTGGTCCATGGGGTCGCAAAGAGTCAGACTCGACTGTGCGACTGAACAACAAAAACAAAG
>NW_015159721.1:303044-303696 GCF_001447785.1 Gekko japonicus
TCAGGTTCTTTTTTCTTTTTTTTAAGCCCCCGGTGGGGATTTTTTATTGATTTTTATCCAC
Source organism: Gekko japonicus (assembly GCF_001447785.1). Classification (NCBI taxonomy): domain Eukaryota; kingdom Metazoa; phylum Chordata; class Lepidosauria; order Squamata; family Gekkonidae; genus Gekko; species Gekko japonicus. Next base: position 303,106 of record NW_015159721.1, read on the forward strand.
TACAAAAACTACAACAGAAAAGAAGGGAAGGTTTCCCCTTCCCTACATATACAGGAGAAAGTAAAGAACCCACTACTAACTAAAAACCCAAGAGAGGAGATCCTCCAACTAGCTTAGATACATCAAGTCTTCTCATCGTTGATCCCTTTATAAACTGAGTCAAACATTTATAGCCCTTTTCCCTTAGAGTTTAAATTTAACTGTCTAGTAACAGTACCCCCAATCATCCCAAAACCAGAGTTCTCAAAGGCACAATTCAGAGTCCTTCAGCCTTACTTCTTCTTTTCCCTTCTCTTCCGCAACTTATAAGGACTTTTTGGAGCTGCTGCCCCTTGCTCAGACAGAGAGTCCTCTCCGGAAGAACCAGTTTCCAGCTCGCCACTGGACCTGCTGTCCTCTTCTTTTTTCTCGTCCTCTGATCTTCCCAGCTGATCCCTTAGGAATTCTTGATCTTTCAGAACAGAGTCAATCTTTTCTTTTTTATCCTTGATCTTAAACGTTACGCCTTCTGGAAATAGCCATTTATATCCAATTGAGTTTGTTTGAAGAAAAAGTACAAGTTCTTTGTATTTCTTTCTGTGTTGTCTTACT
>NW_015159721.1:303786-319383 GCF_001447785.1 Gekko japonicus
TGCCTCTTCAAGAATCTTACTACAATTTCCCCAGGCAGATTATTTTTCTTTATATATCCTGAGTATGATCTGTAAGCCACATCCATATTGTTGAGCAGCGATTCCGCCTTTATTTCTGTTACTGGGGCTAGTAGCTCACTCATCAGTTCTTTAAGATTCTCCCCTCTGTTCTCTGGCACACCCTGGAAGCGCAGGACCATGTTGGCCTTATCCATTTGGACTTGCAGCATTTGATCTTCCAAGGAAGTTTGTTTCTTTTCCAACTTTTGCACTTTCTTCTTCACTTTCTGCGTAGTAGCAGCCACTTCCTTTACCTTCTCAGCATCTTGCTTCATTATTTGTATTAAGTCGTTTATTTGCGTTTGTTGTGCAGTAATACGTGTAACCACGGATATCTGTTCTTTGAAGTTATTCAGCTGTTCCAGTAGAGGGCACATGTAAGCTACTGCCTTTGCCGTCACACTGGTAGTTTCCCGTTTTGGACTCTCCGATTTCGTTTTCAAAAGTCTTTCTTTGTCTCTCTTCCCCGCCATCTTTGTCGTTTGTTTATTTTCGCAAACTTTTTAAAAGTCTCTGAATGTGTGCTTGACCGCTTAGACTCACTTGGGTAAGTACTTCTAGGCAGTTTTCTTCGCGTTTTCTTTTGCTCCCCCCCTCAATCGCTCAAAAATTCATGCGCATGGGAGGCGTCCCTCCCCTGCTCGCTTTTTTCTCCCATTCAGTGGGGTGGGGTGGGGAGCTATCTTTTCCTCTTTAAACACTGCGAAATTGACTCACGTTCATAATCGGTCGTTTGACCTCGCTTTCATTTCGTTTCTGCCACGTGATCTCCTGCGCTTGGCTCGGTCAGCGTCGCTAAGCCCATTCGGTCTCACAGCACGGAGAACCATCGGAACAAAGAGGTGCCTCAATTCTCAGGCATTCCGCCCTTGAAGAGGCAACCTCTTGAAAGTTCCATGGCCAGGGTCCCTTCGCCGGGCCCCTGGGGGGTTTGCGAGCCTGTGCACCCCCTTCTTCGGCTGGAGTGCAGCTTCACCCCCGGGAGGTACGGTAGGTGAGTCTGCTAGTGTGCCATCATAAACTGGAAGTCCACGTCAGGTTCTACAATGCCAAGACCACGGCCACACATCCCGGAAAATCTACAGCAAGTACCATTTTAATGTTAGGCTTCTGGAGTCTGCCAAAATGGTCCCCCCCCCAACTTTGTTCACTAAAGCATGAAAGAGAAAAATGTTTTCAAAACTTTAGGCTTCCCATCCCAGTCTCTCTCTTTCTTTACATCTCATTTCATTCTGCACTGATGATCCCCCCTTTTGTTTGTATTCAACACTGAAATTCTTTTTTTCATTGGGGATGCTGCCATTTGCCTCCTCTCCAATCCCACTTTCAAGTCAAAACCAGCAGGGAACTAAACCTCAGGAGGGCAGGCCATCTGTCCACGGGAACTTTATCTAGTGGCCTTGTCAGACTGTCTCTGTCACACACTGGGGTTTTTGTTGTTGTCGTCACAAAACATCCCCACATATGTTTTAATAAATAACTTTCTTGATGTCATCAAAAACAAACCAACCAAAAAAATGTTGATGAAAACTGTTTCCAAAGGCCAATCAGCTACCCGTGAGCAGCCCTGTCACTGCTTTATCTGTCCTCCAACCCAGCTCTGCCTTTTAAGTCAGCCTATCCTCATATATCTGACAGGCCCTGATTAGTAATTCTCATTTCTACAGGGCAGGATCCATTCTCTAGTCCTTATCCCAGGACAAAGAATTGTGTATTTAACACTGCAGTGCTTTTGTTTGCTTCCTTCACCCCTGTGCCCGGATCCTGGCTTCATTCCCTATGATCTGAATCCTGCTAGCGACTAATGACTTTAGTCATAACAATAAAGGCGCTCAAAGAAACAGCATTCATCATTAGAGACTTCTTGAGGGAAATCGCCAGGCAATTCTTCTGTCACTAAGTGGAAAAGGAAATGGGGAAAGCACACAAATTATTCCTGATTTTGTGCCTATCATAGTCCCTTACTTGTGAAGGCAAATTCTACCCTATCAGTAAAATGGGAGAGAGGAAGGCAAGAGCCTAAAATGTTCATTAAAACTCAGCTTTGGAAAGAGCTGACAAGTGTTCTAGCACTGCAGAAGATCATTCAGCTCTGCAATACATGAAAACAAATTGGGAACGGGCTTCATAAAAAAAAAATCCCAAGGACAAAAGAGCAAACTCAGATACTGGATCCAAGAAGGAGGGGTGGTAATAAAAAGAAAAAAGATGCACAAAAAGCTGTGATTTAAGTGTTTCTGAATTATGGATGCCTTTTAAAAGAAAGCCCAATTCTTATTACAAACCCTGGCACTAAAACTTTAGGGGTTTTTTCCAAAAAGAAAAAAAAATCCTATTCTTGCAATGAAGGTCACTGCCAGACTGCAGAGGTTCTAGGAGGATTTCTGTTGTACAAAAAAATCAGAAGTTTGGAGACAGAGAGACAACGTGTACCAGGGCAGGTATTCTAAGAAAGTAATTCTAGTGCAAGTGTTACCTTTGTGCAGGCATGTCAGTTCCCCACTAAGCATATCAGGAAAGTTTCTGGGGCAAAAGTAACACTAAGTATAAAAATGAGCTTGATGAACATCTGTCGAACTAGAGACATATTTTCAAAATCTGCAATGTTCGTTAATTAAAGACAAACTTCCAGTTACGTTTTGTATACGATTTTCATGTTTCAGAGAGTTTTTTTTTAAAAAATCCACAACTTTGCACCCTCATTTTGAGTACAATTTGCTCAAATTTAGCAAAATTAGTACGTATTGTTTTTGGTACATATTGTGATACATATTCTTCTTTCACTGTTGATATGGGATAGCTTTTCCACAGAAACAAATAAAGATGATACTTTTAACATGAGATTCAGACCCAGGATCACAAAACCCTCTCAAGGTCTTATCATTCACAACCAGAGGTTTTATTGTATGTTGTATGACATAAAAATAAACAAACATGAAGTTCTTGTCCCTACTTTTTTATATGTAAACTTAACTTTAAATCGTTGATGGTTTTGGGGCCCTGGGCCAGGATAGCTACCACTTCCCCCTGTGGTCAAGCAAGGGAGATGGGTGGGACCTACTGCCACCATTGGAAGCTGGTTGCCCTAGTCCCAGACAGGTGTGAGTGGCCACCATCGTGGAGCCAGCTGCCTATGCCCTGGATGGGCGTGAACAGTGGCAGTAAGAGCTGGCTCTTTTTCTTCTTTTCCCCCTCTGCTGGGGGGGGGGGATCGAGACTGTGAGTGGTCAAGGGCTTCCTCAGAGTGGGGACCTGGACAGCTGCCCAAGTTGTCCATTGGCTAAGACGATTCTTGCCCACAATTTTTAAAATTTATTTTATTTGATTTGATTTATATCCCGCCCTCCCCACATAGCAGGCTCAGGGCAGGTTCCATCACATCAGGTAACAATTACATAAATATGCAAATAACGGTTAAAATATATCAGCATTAAAATACAATTTTTGTAAATTCCAATACTCCAGAGCCTCAACAGATTGAGTTCTACCACAAGCTGGGGTTCCAAATGGTTATTCAGATGTGGGTTACTGGAGGGGAGGCCCAATAAGGTGTGGTCACCAACCACCTCAGCTAAAAGCCTAGTGGAAGAGCTCTGTCTTGCAGGCCCTGAGGAACTGAAAAAGGTCCTGCAGGGCCCTGATTTCAAATAGGAGCTCATTCTACCAGGTAGAAGCCAGGGCTGAGGAAGCCCTGGCCCTAGCTGAGGCAAGACAAATGTCCCTGGAGCCGGGGACCACCAGGAAATGCTGGTTCACAGATCGCAGTGTCCTATGGGGCTCATAAAGGTAGAGGCGGTCTCAAAGATATGCAGGCCCCTGGCCATATAGATCATACATCTTGCACACACATACCATGAATCCCATGACCCCAGATCAGCGCCTAGAAGACATGGCCTATGTGAATGAATACACACACACACACATATGCATGTATGTATGTACAAATACCAAGTATGGCAAGTCAACACCTCATTCTCTTCTTATTTGTGTGTTTGTGGCATGTCTCAAGCTATACCTCTTACATTCTTGTTACACATGAAACTAGCACAATTGATTGCAATAGGTGACTTCGCCACTAGTGGTGTCTACTAAAACTGAGTGTTTTGCACTTACTTTCTGTAAGTACAAAACTATGACTTAGCTTTTATTTTTGCATACAGCTATTGCTTTATAGTGATTCAGAAGAGACCAAAGGAAGTCCTTCTTCACACAGCACATAAATTGTGGAACTCACTGCAACGGAAGTGGCAATGGCTGCCAAACCAGAAGGGTTTAAAAGGGTGTGTGTGGACAAATTCATGGAGTGTGGGGCTATCAATGGCTACTAGTCATGATGGATAGCTACTCCCTCCAGTACCAGAGGCAGTAAGTCTTTGTGTCAGATGCTGGGGAGCACAGCCAGGAGGGTGCTGCCGCAGTCATCCTAGCTGTGGGCTTCGAAGACGCAAATGAACTTCTTATGAGGGGGATCAGAGGGCACATCAGGTGCTATTTACAAAGTACACTGGTATGATAAAGGACACCTCCAGCAACCTTGAAAAGGGTATGGGTCATGCAGGCCTTCTGTCATGATTCACCCCAGCTCCGCTAATACTGACAGCTCAGACAAAGAAGGGTCCCTTCCAGGTACCGAGAGGGGCAGGTCTCTCCAAATGCTTGACAGGTGGACTCCATGGTCCTTCCCCAGCAATTAGGTCTGGAACCTCCAACCAGGCAACTCCTGAGGAAGCCTGCACCTTGTTGGTAACTCCAGCTGACCTGAAACCACCACGGAAGCCTAGCCAGGACCTTGTGCGCCCGAAGTCTCCCCTAGACCACTAAGAAAGGAGAGGGAGGAGGACCAGGACAGAGACATGGATCGAGCAAAGAAATGGACAGTGGGCCATCCAGGGCCTATCTCATCCCAACCTTTCTCAGGAAGGGCTGGTGTCTTGGCAGGAGCCAGGACCTTAATTAGGATACCAGGAAAGGTAGAAGTTCCAGTCTCCTATATAAACCAGCAGGTGGGTAGATGCCTTGTATTTGCATGCAGATTCCTATTCCCTGCTCCTGCTTCACCTTGATGAACCTGCTTCACCCTTGCTAGGCCTGCATAAGCTCTACAGCCCTCTGTCACATACAAGATTTCTCCTCCCTCTTTGTTGACCTGTGAAGAGACTGCTGCAACCAATGAAGGAATTGTTGGCCTATGCTGTCACCAAGACCAGGACACCTTCGTCTACTGAACTTGAAATTAATGGGTAGGATGGTCATGAGGAGACTGGCTGAAACAAGCTGGCTAGTGAGTAATGGGGGGGGGGTTAAAGAAACCACTGAGGAGTATAAACTGAAGGATCATGCAACAGAAAAATTTAAGAATTAAGTAGATTAAACAGATTAAACGTTTTATCTACTATTTAGCGCAAAGAGTAGACATTTCTCGGCCACTGAATACATATGAGAAGCTAATGATGTACTTTGAGTCACCAAAAAGGATTACTGGCAAAATCCTATGAGATACTTTTGGAAGTAGATGTTAAGGAGCCAACATACAGGCAGAGATGGCAGTATGATCTAATGTAAGAAATCACAAGTGATGTAGGAGGACATGAATAAGTATATCTCAGCCACATCAACTAATATTAATATAAGATAAAATGGCTTGGAATTCCTGCTTAGGTGGCATTGTACCCCTGTTAAATTAGGAAAGATGTTTAATAACATCTCTGGCCAATATTGGTGATGTCATCAAGAGAAAGGTTCTCTTTGCCACATATGGTGGACCAGTACCATCATAAAACAATTTTGGGGCACAGGAGGTAAAATATTAAGTGAAATGTATGCTCATAAAGTAAAATGTATGCCAATGTTAATTATATTTGATACTTCCAACTGGGAGAACTAATGACAGCAAAAAATTAAGAATATCAAGAATATCAAGCCTGTAGAGCAGTCTGTGGAGCAGACTTTGAAGATGGTTCAGAAGCTTCAATTAGTATAGAACATCATGGCCAGATTGCTAACTGATACCTCCTATATGAAGCATAGTTCTCCATTGTTAAACACTTTCATTGTCCAATTTGAATGGTTGGTTATTAACAATAAAATCTCTAGTGGCTTGGGGGACCAGGATGCCTGAAGGATTACCTGTTCTTTGTGCTGTGTTTTCTTTGTATTGCCAGTCTTCTAATTTTTTAAAAAAATTGCAGCCTTTCTAGATTTTTTAAAATGGTGATGCTTGTTCTATCGCAATTTTGATTTAATTTTAACTGTAAGCTATCCTGAGAACAGTCTGGTTGAGAAACAGGATATAAATGTCAGAAACTACTAAGACGTATAAAAGTTGTTGCCCTTAGATTCATTATGTATTTTCAACATAGTTCTTGATGTTAAACAAAATACTGGCCTGTTAAATGTATATAACAATTTTTTTCACCACTCGGTGGAATGTATTCTTCATCACCAAACAAATCCACATAAGTTAGTAGTTAACAGAAATACGTAGGAGCTTCTTCTGTGTTAACACTCACCAATGTCAGTCATTTGCAGCCTAACAGAAACATCAGCTTTGGTTCTTTGGGAGGTAGTTCTTACTTGCTGCAGGTGACTGCCTGAATGGCTGGTGGCGGAAAGCGTTATCAAGTCACAGTCTACAAATGGTGACCATTCAAGGCAAGAGACGAGCAGAAGTGGTCTGCCATTGCCTGCCTCTGCATAGAAACCCTGGACTTCCTTGGTGGCCTCCCGTCCAAATACTAACCAGGATCAACCTTGCTTAGCTTCTGAATTCTGACGAGATTGGGATAGCCTGGGCCATCCAGGTCAGGCTATGTACCACAGGGTTGCCAGCTCTGGGTTGGAAAATACCTGGAGACTTTGAGGGTGGATCTGAGCCCGGGGGGGGGGGGGGGGGGGGGGGGGAGGGACAATGGTACGATGCCATAGAGTCCACCCTTCAAAGCAGTTATTTTCTCCAGGGGAGCTGATCTCTGTCAGCTGGAGATTAGTTGTAAAAGCGGGAGATCTCCAGGCCCCACCTGGAGGCTGGCAACCCTAATGTACCAGCATATTCCATATCGTACAATCAGCTTTTTCTGTATGGTACAACAGATGCTAAACCTTGGGAATCGGAATCTGCTCCTGCCTGTGTGGCTTGAGCAGCATCGTTGTGCTCCTACCCCTCCACTTGCCTTTGACTTTGTTTACTTTGGAAAGTAGACTTTCAGACCAAACACTCCTTGTTGCTTAATAGCAGCGATGTGCCTCTCAAATGGCCACCTCATCTTCCTTAGAGCCCTCTACAAATTTCTGTGCAGCAATTAATAAACGGTAATGTATGCCATCTGTCTGCCTTCTTTCAGTCCCATATAAATATTTTATGAGCTGGAGGACAGCACTAAAACCTTGTCTGAGGACTACTGTCTCCCCTGCCTCCAGGGCCATTGCCACAAAGGGCATTCATATCTTCTGTAGCTATGCACACAAATACATTCATACCAGTCCAGTCACTTACACAGGAAATCTCAGGAACAAAAATCTCTCCTCCCGCAGGCCTCAATCCACTGCTACAGCCCTTGAAACCCACACAAAGGACTGGGAGCGTCCCTCACACATGTGCCATTTATTTCTAGCTCCAATCTATCATGTTTTATAGATAAACTCAGGAGAAAGCTATTTTACTTAATTTTTAATTTGAAATCCCCAAACTGGACTATACTGGCATCTAACACTTAATGTGGAAAATGCAAAACTGGACCACATTTACTTCCACAAACAAGTGAATGTTGTAAAGGTATGTTGTAAGGTATGCCAACTATTATTCATTTTTTATTTTACAAAATGTACACGTCGCCTTTCTGCCCTCATAAGGGCCACCAAGGTGGCTAACAAATTATAAACTTACATCATAAAATCAATCACCTCTTAAAAAGCAGAAAAACCAACAAAAGATATCATTAAAACCACGAGGCTTTGTTAACAGTAACGGGTGAATATTAAGATGGGTAGCCATGTTAGTTTGTCTGTGGCAGTAGAAAAGAGCAAGAGTCCAGTAGGATGTTAAATGCCAAAATGTGTGGCATGGTATGAGCTTTTGTGAAGTTCTGAAGAAGTGAGCAGTGACTCAGGAAAGCTCATACCTTGCCACAAATTTTATTAAGTCTTTAAGGTACTACTGGACTCTTGCTCTTTTCTACTGGGTGAATATCAATTACATTTCATTTATTTAGCTAGCTTTTAGTGAGTTAACTAATTATGACTAGGGATGATTTGATGTTAGCAAAACCGGTAGCCAAAACAAAAATTCACACTTGTGCAATGCCTGTTCATTGTCCAGTCACCTCATAGTATCTCCTCAGAGTAATCTGCTCACAACTCAAAACAAGCAGTATTCAGACTAGTTCTGTGTCTGTGCAGTTGGCAGCATTTACCTAATCTCTGGCCAAGCAGCCATTGCTGATGCACATTCACAATTTACAGGCTTGCTTGGATTACATATGCCCCTATAGTGACATAATTGGAGAGTTTATGCATCATTTAAAATCAGTTATGTCAAAGTCTTTGCACTTGCACAGCTGGCGGCATCTGTTGGTTAGTGGTATTGATCACCCTGGTGCATGCTGAAAATTTAGGAGGTCAAACTACAGCTCCCAGATAGTGGTGGCAGAATGTGTAAATGCAATTCAGTTAAGGGAACCTACTCAGCTTTGGGCGTCTGACAGGGAGGCAGAATGTACCTGGATGGAATGCTAGCAAGATGAGGCATGCAGCTCCTCCCCTATCCACCCAGTTCAAGAGAACCAAGGAAAGTGCCGCTTTCTGAAGTTAATGTTTTTCTGTTAGGCTTATTGGCTGGATATATGAGGAGGAGGATAGCTAAGAGGAAAACAGACCAAGAAGATCTGAGATCAGATCTGAATGCTCCCATGAAGGAACCCAGCAAGGCAAAATTGACATGCTAGATCAGAAACACAAGCTACAGACTCCTGCCCACCTTTCCTCAGCAGGCTCAAAATATAGCTTTATTTTCCCCCAACATATATTAAAAGTGATGGATGAAGGACAGGGAAAGCAGAATGGGAATGTGAAAGCACAGAGCATTTGTGATCCAATTCAGACAGTTTAAAATTAGAGAATCCTTTTCCAACTATTCCAAAGTAGTGCTTATAATTTGCCCGCCCAAAAAAACACAACAACCCCTGAACAAACACTGATAGTAAGAGCTGCTTGTGTAGTTTTAGGCTGAGGTTTATTAGAAAAAAATTGTGTTCCTTAGCTGTTTTATGCCATGTTCACTTTACTACCGGTAGATATAGTCTGCTGTGAGTTCTGGTAAGAAAATGCCAACAGCAAACAACCTGTGTTAGTCTCTTGCCTTGAAAACCCTATGGAGTTGCCTTAAATCGGCTGTAACTTGATGGCACTTTACACGTACAAAAGAAAAGCAGTATAGAACAAATTAAATACATACATACACACATATATGTACACACACACACACATACTCATAAAGCATTTCTCACGTAACAAAAGAACGGCAGAGATGCCACTAAATGTACTTCTCTTTTGTAATTCTGCCACCATGTTCATTGTAACTCATGTACAAGTCCTGTTGAAAGCAATCAACATTTACTTGTTTGCAACAGCATCAGTCTCAGTGTCGACACAAACCCAAGTTAAGTGGATGAAAGGAGGCCTTTACCTTGCCCTTGAATGCAATATACCGTAACTGATAGGTTTCTTTGCAATACCCCAAAATATACAAAAAGGTGTATTCAGACAATGCCAGGAAGCACAGAGTAGGAACAAATGGACAGGAAACAAAGAGTAGGAATAAATGGCCAATTCTCACAATGGAAGTAAGTAAGCAGTGGGGTCCCGGAAGAATTGGTATTGGGACCGGTACTATTTATTCATAAACGTATTCATAAATTATCTGGAACAAGGGGTGAGTATTATAGTGGCCAAGTTTGCAAATGACACAAAATTATTCAGGATGGTAAATACCAAGGCTGACTGTGAAGAGCTCCAAAAGGACCTCCCCAAACTGAGTGAGTGGGCGACAATGTGGCCAATGAAGTTCAAAATACTAGAACTTGAGGGCATCCAATGAAGCTGATGGGCAATAGATTCAGGATGGGCAGTAGATTCAGATTCTTTACATGGAGAGTGATTAAAATGTGGAATTTGCTGCCAGAGAATGTAGTGATGGCCACAGGAATAAACTGCTTTTAAAGGGTAGATTCATGGAGGATAAGTCTATCAGTAGCTCCTAGCCTTGGCAACTGAAGGAAACCTCCACATTCAGAGGAACTAAACCTCTGAATCCCAGAGCCAGGAGGCAAGATTAGGGGAAAATCTTGGCTTCTATGCCCTGTTGTTGGTCCTCCACAGGACCTAGTTGGCTACTAGGTGAGAGAGGCCAACCTAGATAGACCACTGGTCTGATCCAGCAGAGCTATTCTTATGTTCTTAATGTTTTAACTACTTATGGTTATTTGCCTCCATGTAGCTGACCAAGGCTGCGATCATACGTACAAGAAGCTGTGACAGACATGTGATTCCCCCGTGGATTAAAGGGATGCGATCAGACAGACACATCTGTCCAGCGTCCCGGAGTCGTCCTTGGGGCGTCTCGTTGCGCCGCAGGAGCGTTGTAAAAAGCCCCTAGGGAAACATTAGTATCATCCGGAACTGCGGGGCGGGTGGGCAAAAGTCTGATCGTGCAAACACGTGTCAGTTCGCCCCGGGGCAAACAGCCTCGCTTCCCACCCGCATTTCCTCGCTGGTGTGACCGCAGCTCAACATTCCCAACTCTTTGCAGCTTCTGTGAAATCCAGGGATCTAGGAACTTTCAAATACAGTTACAAGTGCTACAGAGTAATATTTGGACACAGCTACCAGATGTTTCCTAATAATCTGAATCAGAACACCAGGCCTTCCTAGAACCCAGAGTTCTCCATCCCATTTTCTCCAACTGTTTTTCCACATTAGCAAAATGCCCATGACAGCTGAGATAAAAGGGAGAGCCTCTATATTGTGAAGGCCTCTGGAGTGCCGAGACATCTTGCCTTTCTCTTCATAGAGAATGAGTCATTCAGTCTCAGAGATGGAGTATCTTGACCAAAACCTACCATTCAGGTGTAATGTCTTAAGGTTCTTCATATGAATGAATATCACCACTTGCTTCCATGGGATAAATAGGATGCAACTCAGGGACACATGGGTGAGGATGTCCTTTCCTCTAGTGACCCCAATCCACTAGACTGAGGAAGATCTTGCCCCTCTCTCAACCATCCCTGTTTGCTGTTCCACAGAACTCAATGGGACCCACTTAGAATTGAGTTGCCTTTGTTTGCACATTCCCTTCAACTGCACACCATATATTGTTTGTATTTCTTAGTCACACTGGAATATGGTGGAATCTACCAGCAAGCTTTTATATTATTACATTTCTATCCCATATTCTCAATCCACCAGGGCTCCTGATATTGCTGGGATAGGTCTCTATTGCTTCAGCCAAACACAGCCTGGTCTAGAAAGCAAAACAGGAAGAAAGATGGTTGATTAGTTTTCAGATTAGTTTTTCAATGCAGACACAGAAGATCTATTGGGGGGGGAAAGACTAGTCTGAACTGTGCCATGTGTGCTTCTTAAAGCACATTTTGAAAGTTAACACAATTATATCAAAGGGCTGGAAGATTTTCAGTCTGAAGAGAGGCTGGGAGCATACCAGGAAAGCATCTATGCAGGTCTGAATTCCCAATGGTGCACGCTGATGGAGCTTCCTAAAACAATTTAGGTTCACAAAGCCTGAAGCAGTAAGCGAGATCTCAAAATAAATACAACAGCTCCCTGCAAGCGGCTAGTTTTATTTGATACCGAGTAGGGGGAGGGGGGGGGAATGAAACAATCCCTGGATCTATGAGACTCTGTAGACAAGTTCTTCACAACGTGCCGCTGGCTTTTACAGCCATCACCAGCAAGCCCAAGGAAAACACTGAAATAAATAAGTTAGAATTGGACTCCTCGGGAACATTTATGAAATTCACCTTTACTGTTCCAGGATAATGCAGAAAATAGCATAAACTATTCATAGATGACAGATTCTTGGGGGGGGGGGGTTGCAAACAGTGATCCATGTCCCTCAACCATGCTACACAAGTGTTCCTAGTGTATCATGGGAATGGTAGATACAAATCTGAGAAACAGCACGATTCCCCCCCCCCCCCCAAAAAAAAGGAAAAAAAAGAAAAAGAAAGGTCTGGAAAACCCACAGCAAACTGACTGGTACAATCAAAGAATTAAACATGCGATTCCTTAGAGCTACCCATTGCCACTTCTTTTTTTCCCCCTGGAAGGGACCCCACCCATCACACCCACGACAATGCCTCCCCACATGTCCCTCCCCCCACCCTCTAACCAGCTACCAGGCTTAGCCTGGAAACCTTAGTGTGGGTTTAGAAGACAACATTCAAATATGCAACTTACAAGCTATGATCTTAAGACAGGTAACGTGCTGTACCAGAGGATTTGCTATTTGTGTGCAGAACTGGGCATTAAGCCCTATCCCTGCCCAATAGTTCTTCAGCTATCTGAACATATATCAAATAAGGCCCACACATTTCCAAAGATATTACAAGGTTTTATTATTTAATGTTTGTTTAATATTGGGTGTATAACAGATTAATATTGGGTGTCAGATTCTGCAGCCGAGGCAACGAACTCATGGTTTTAAAATAAAATTCTGGAAATCCTCTTTCTTGCCTTTTCAAAGCATCACACACACACCCAACCTTGGAATTTGCCACAGTAGGCAGTGTGGCTAAAGCACCTAGCAAAGTAACAAATAACATCCTAGATATTGGGTTGGAAAGTGGTGGAGTGGGCAGTAAAGGGACAAGCTCAGACACCTATAATGTTAATGATATCCAGTGGATTTGGTTATGAATAATTGACAGGAACAAAAAGTGAAGTGAAATCTTTATCTCAAGATGCTTAAGGCAGGGATTGTCCCACATTTCTCTTTGAACAAAGCACTTAGCCTATCTTGGATGCTAAAAATATACCAAAACTGTCAAGACATCTTGAAAAGAATATTCATGACAATCTGAATGTTCAGTTATTTTCAGATCACGACCCAAACTAATCTGTCATTCATACATTCAAAGTCACCAAATCCTGGTTAGATTTGAATTTTACATAATTACATTACACTACCTGGATTTCATGACCCCATGACCTGCTGTTTATCTATTCTCCTCCTACCTAAAATGACTGCATAGTGAGAAGAAGTGAGCTTATGAAGAAGTGGCTTCTAGGCCACAAAAGTCATATGCCTGAATACAATGTTAGTAATCTTTAAGATGCCACTAAACTTTTTTTCACTTTTGATACAATGGCTCAGTAGATAGAGGATGAGGTGATTAAAGAATGCATGTTAAAATGGGCCCAAAATTATGGTTACAATATCGATCTTGACCATTGGTTGCAAATATGGAAAACGAATGTTAAAATAACAAAATCTGTTGCCTTTAAAGAGAATTTATATAAAATGTTCTATAGGTGAATGAATGAATGATTATTTGCAGTCAAAGACTATTTTTCATAAGAATACAATATTATACAGTTCTATAGGTGGCATATAACACCAGAGAAACTAGCTAGAAAGTATCCTGCAATGTCTGATAATTGCTGGAAATGTAAGATAAGAGTGGGAACCTATTTCCATGTTTAGTGGAAGTGTAAAGAGGTGATGCCATATTGGAGAAGGGTTCATGAAATGTTACAGAAATTATGTTTGTTACCGCTACCATTTAAACCTGAAATGTTTCTGCTTAATATTATGCCTGATGTAAAAGACAAGAAAAACAGGTTGCTTACCTATAACTGATGATCTTCGAGTGGTCATCTGTGCATTCACACCCATGGGATCTAGTGCGCACGCGCTGGATCGATCGGCATTGTAGCAAGCTCTTTAACGGATTTTCGCATCCAGTCCCTCGGGCATGCGCAGGAACTCCACCGCGCATGCCCACCAGTTCCTTCGAACCGCCACAAATCAACCCCTATGGAAAATGTAGAAGCTGACAGCAGCGGGGAAGGAGGGCGGGTGGTGTGAATGCACAGATGACGACTAGAAGATCATCAGTTACAGGTAAGCAACCTGTTTATCTTATACGTGGTCTCTGTGCTTCACACCCATGGGAGATTAGTGAGCAGTGGCCTACCTGGAGGAGGGTGCTGGCAGGTCCTTACTGTGTCGCTGAAGATAGAATGTAACGTCCCATGTTGGTATTAGAGTTCTTACGGACGTCTAGGGCATAGTGCCTCATAAAGGTGTTAGGCGTGGCCCAGGTAGCAGCCTTGCAGATGTCCGTCAGGGGCACTCCCTGGAGGAAGGCAGTGGAAGCTGCAACAGCCCGGGTTGAATGGGTCTTGATGGGGCCAGGCAACGGCTGCTTTGCAATCAAGTAGCAGAGGTGGATGAGACCCGCAATCCACTTTGAGAGGTGTTGAGCCATGATGCGAGTCCCCAGCCTCGCTGGTGCGTATGAGACGAATAGTTGGGAGTCACGTCTCGTTGGGCAGGGTCTGTTGAGGTAGAACAGGAGTGCCCTTTTGACATCCAAGGTATGTAACAGTCTCTCCTCTGGGGATTTTGGAGCTGGGAAGAAATCCGGGAGGAAGACCTCTGCCTGTAGGTGGAACTCTGACACTACCTTTGGCAGGAACAAAATGTCAGGAACGAGGCGGGAGCCGTCTGGCAAGAATGACAAATAAGGTGTTTGAACGACCTAAGGGTTGGTAGGACGACCATGTTCCAAGTTATGCTGGGAAGGATCATCTGCAGGAGGACGAGAGAGAGATGCTGAAGGTCTCGACCTGTAGGACGATCTCGATCTATGAGCAGAGTGGGATAAATATCGATCCCAGTCAGAATAGCCTGCCGGAGTCAACCATGGCAAGGATGGTGGATAAGCCCCATACAGATACCTCATCTGCCGTTGATCCCAAGACAGAAGACTCGTGGGGATCGACTTCTGGACCGTGGACGTCTCGGAGACAAAGCGGCAGCCTGTCTTTGAAAGGAGCCCATATAATCTCGGTTGTCCATATCGACAAGATTGACTGTGCAGACGTGGAGGGTGACGCTGCATGTCGCATGAAGCCAACGTGGATTGATGTCGGGAGCTTCCAATACCATCGACGATGGGGAAGGAGACGGAGAAGGCTCTGCATCCATTTGATGACTTAGGAGCTCTACCGTTTCGATGTCGGAGTAAGGACGCTCCATTTGGTGGACAGGGGAGTCCAAGACATGGATGGTCGGTATCGGTGGAGAGGGTTGGGCCTCCGGTATCGATACTGTCGTTGGAGCGGGAGGCACTTTAGGGGCATCACCCAGTGCAGCCACCTCTACTTTCCCCTTCTTTGCCACCTTAAGGGGTTTGGAAGAGCCCTTCTTTGCGGACTTTTGCTCCTTACTTGGCCTGAACTTTTTTTTCACTGGCGTGGAAGCAGAGGATTGCGCCTTCGATGCCGGAGGCTTCAGTGTCA